>NC_133459.1:65003888-65305833 GCF_048565385.1 Saimiri boliviensis
TTGATAGCAAAGAGATAATAAAGAATAATAAAACTATTAAGAACGTAAGGACACCTTTTTTAAGCCATCATTGCTTTTAAACCTGAATTCAAAATAGCTCCCTGGACCATAACTTACAGTGGTGAGAATATGCTGATACAATGTTACGATTTCCATCTTGGGAGAGGGAGACACACTTTCAAGTCAATATTCCTAGGCTATCACATAATTCTAAATAAATTTCATCACAGAAGACAAACTTTGGGAGGGTAAACCAATATTAATTGTTCAAAGTGAAAACTGTCATTTTCCTCAAGTTGAAGAGTATCATGAATTTAAAGCAATAAAAAGAAGGATCTTTGTTATGTTTGAAATGACCCCCATTTACCTGGTCAGTCCCTTAAGAAAGGAAATGGAACTGAAAACAGTGCTCTCTGAAATATCCCTAGGCCTGTGCCAATCCAGTTAGTCCATTATTATTTGATGCAAATATCCAGCCCCAGGTGACCAGTTGGTGGCTGTCTGCTAAACTACGTAACAAATGCCATCCAAAGATGGCATCTGCAGAGACTGCTAATCTATGGATGATTCTAACCCCGCTGTTAAGTGACATCACAGATTATGAAAAGAGTGAATTCATTCATTCAAAGTGAGGAAACTTATTCATAATGTACATGTAACAACAAACAAGCATTGAAAGAAGGAATATACGGTCACTTGAAAAGGGAAGGTTTTTGAATCCAATGGTCTTTTTTCCTGAATGTGGTTTGTATGATCATCACCTCAGTCTTTTTCTAGATATGTCTTGCTGCAACAACACTGAGGTCATCAGAGATCAGTATTCCCATCGAGCAGATAGCAGGACTTTTCTTTTGTTGCCGACTTGCTGCTGATCTGTCAAACATTTGTTTCTTTCTAAACTGATATTAGTTTTGTTCTTCCTAATTTCTAAACAACTGAGTTTTCTTGAAAATTTCTGCCACGTCTTGCTTGCACTTAACCTGGTATTGTTCATTCATGAAGACTTTTTAATAAAAATGTTACAGGACCTTCTTCTTTAGTGCCTTTCCACTGTGAATACCTATTGAATGAATTGACAAATCTGGGAATTGATGGTTGTAAAAGGAGCTCTGTACCTTTCTTGGTTTTATGGATATTAACACTTAAAGGAGTAGGGCTGAGAGACAAAAGGGTCTTCAATATAGCCTCTGGGACCTCCAGGGTTTCAGGCCTCACAGTGCTAGGTAGGCTGTGTTCCCTCAAAGCCATTTACCAATCTTGTGATTGACTGCTTGGAACTGAATCCCCTCTATCTCTTCCTTCAGATCTTATTAATGAAATTCTATCTGAGGGTTCATAATCCAGAAAAACATTTGTTATCTAATTATTTCTGTTATCCAATCATGTCTGTATATAGAGCCTTCTTTTCCAAAAGCAAACCTGTATCCAAACTTCCATAATGGCCTCAGCAGATATATGTGGCCATATTTATTAGAAAGTATAAATAATGTAGTAATTCTCTATATGGCACACTTAGTAGGGAGAAACAGATCATATTATTAGACCAAAAAAAAGCCAGAAAATATAGTTTTGAGATATGGAGAAAGCATTGAATGGAACTTTATTCAGATTGGAACTGCTCCTCGCATAAATGCGTTCAAAATGGGACAGAAAATCTTTATATAGCCTTAGGAACAAGGGAAAGAAGCTTCTTTTAGGTCTATTACAGAGGTGCTAAATCTTGTCCTAAGCTGTTAATGTTATACTTTGAGAGAAGAAAACATATCTGTGACCACCAGATTGAGCCTTCACTAAAAATTAAAAAGTAGGAAAAAAGGGTTTGGTGACCATCCGCCAAATGTGTTCATGGTGTCGCCTTTTGGAATACTTTTTTTTTTTTTGAAAGCGAGTTTCACTCTTGTTGCCCAAGTCGGAGTGCAATGGTACGATGTCAGCTCACTGCAACCTCTGCCTCCTGGGTTCAAGCAATTCTCCTGCTTCAGCCTCCCAAGTAGCTGGGAATACAGCTGCCACCACACCTGGCTAAATTTTTGTATTTTTAGGAGAAACAGAGTTTCACCATGTTAGTCAGGCTGGTCTCGAACTCATGACCTCAGATGATACTCCTGCCTCGGCCTCCCAAAGTTCTGGGATTACAGGTGTGAGCCACCATGCCCAGCCTTGAAATACTTTCTTCTATGTACTTCAGCTTTCCCTGTCCTCAACTCTGCCTCTGTCATTCTCCTACAGCAAACATGCCAAGCCATGCTTTACCCCACGATGCAACCATCCTGGTGGTCTACTTTTCTGGTAGCATTCCACACGAAGAACTTTTCACCACTTCTGTTTTTTAATCAAAACTTTTTATCTAATCAATCCTTCTACTATCTAAATAAGTTTATGCTAAGGCATTATAAAAACTGGAAATGACCTGCTCAGATTATTCCTGCCAGGGTTATTTGTATTCCAGTAATATCACAATACCTTGAGCTAAAGACATTACTCCCAATTCATGACTGATGGGCCTGGTGGCAGACAAGTGGAAGACATTGGGAGAATGAGTGCATAGGGTGGAATTCCCTGGCTTTCTGAATAAAACAGTTCACTCAGTGGCAGATGGTTCAAGTTTCCTTGCCTTTTACTCTTGCCACCTATACCTTTTAAAATCACATTTGTCAACTGATGACTGTTTCCATTAGCAACCTAGGGACCCCAACTGACAAGGAGCATGCACTACTCCTAAATACATACTGTAATTTTTGAACATCAAAAAACATATGCTAAACATTCTTATCAGCTAGAGTTCAAGAGTTTTTTTTTTTAATGGACTATTCAATATTTGAATTTGATTTACCAAATCTACCCAGGTAAGGGTTTTTTCTTGTCCAGAAGACTTACGATTTACCCTTCCTTCCTCTCTATAATCTTTGAGTAAAATAAAAAACTGATTTCTATGTGTGTATCTACAATTTCCAACTTAAATGCGGTTCTGAGAAAAATTTCATTTCCCTATCTGTATTTATTTGAGTTCAGTTTAATTGCAATGAGAGAAATAATACATATTGTACATAACATATATGTGGTCTTAAACCTTATAGTGTCTATTTCTAATTCTAGGGTGCAATTAAAAGGAACTTATCCAGTAAGTATATCTTAGCTACCAGAAATAGCATATGATTTAAAAGAAGGAATAGTTCCTTGGATCTTGGAGTATATATACATATGAATTATACATTCTTGGGCTTAATTTTTATTTTTTTTTTTTACTTTTACAGCAAAGAATTCTTGTAATGATAGAGGGCCCCTGTGAGTGATTAATATTTAAGTTCTGAAGATAAATATTTTAATTGCTATTTTCTGTCTATATTTGTCAACTCTTGCTATATTGTTTAACTTTAGAAATGAATTTAATCAAGTATGTATTTGATGCTAGGGGTGGGAAGAACAGGGGGGCAGAAGGAACTGAAAGTAGAAGCAACTTACCCATTCTTTGATATAAGAATGTTAGTCAACCAAAGTGATATAAGTTATAACATACATAGGGCTCAATTCTCCTCTGCTGCATACAACACATACTAGGAAATTCTAAATTCATGGTTCATAGTTAAAGATACATTTTCTTGGCATTTCAAGAAAAGAACAGGCAGAGAATGCTGGATTCATGTACTACACATATGGCCTGGCTTAGTATTTTCTTAATTGGAAAGCAGAACCAGTCAAGGCAGCAGACATTCCAAGAATGGCATGCTCTTTCACTAAGCACTGCAGTATACAAATCTTCTCTTTGATGGCTTGTCACCGGAAGTTCCTCAGTTAATGAGGTTTTACAAATGCCAGAGAAAACACCACTACATATGCCTAATATATGGCTGTTGCATTGCCAAGGGAGAAGGTTTGTTTTGTAAAGTTTTCATTTGAGTTGCTTATTGATGAGACGTAAATCTCTAAGTGTTTCCAAACATAGGTTATAAGACGTATCAGGGAATGGTAAAAAATATGTCTAAATAGTTCCTTTGTCCTGTGCATCAGGTGAAGAAGTGGCAAGACCCAGGCGTTCCACACCAACTCCAGAACTTATAAGGTGGGTGTGAAAGACGTTAGTTGTGTTTTATGAAAGGCATCAGGAACTTTTAACAAGTAAGCAAATCTCCTTTGGGCTAAACTCTCAGCTCCCATTAATAAAGGATCTACTAAAACATGTCAGTTCAAATGTCCATAGCATGGTCCCAATATGTTATTATTTTTCGTAAGTCAGCCCAAGGGAGACCTTTAGGGAAATACTCTGCATTTATCTGAAGTAACTGTCTATCAGAATGTTCAGTCCCCTTCCTGATGGGGCCACCAAAGTTCTCTAAAGAGGTCTTTTGGTGTCTGGAATGCTGATCTACAATATCATTATGTTACCCTATGAAAAGAAGCCTGTCTAGTTGGATACCATCTCATGATGCATTCCACCTGCCACACACTGAAGGAATTTTCCATTCTGCTTTTAGCTTTTGGCAAAGCATTGTATTTTACAGTGTACTCTGTGGGTTAGGTAAGTATTGTACAAATGGGCATTGTTTTATAAGAAGACTGCTATTTCTATTTATAAACTGGATTATTTTCAATATTTATCCTCCTTCTCCAACCTCTCTCCTCTCCTTTTCACTCCTTACCCCTTACCATACACACATAGACCTCATTGGGATCAATAAGGGGAATCAGATTTGGAGAAGAAATGAAGATAATCATGCATCATTTTCTTAATAATCAGTCTGGAGTAATAATTAAGAGAAGGGATGCCAGTGTAACTTATTATCCTCCTGTTCCCCTGATTTCTCAATATTTCTCCTTCTGAGATTTATTGTATCAGGGTATTAGGAGGTTATAACTAGTCTATTGAAGGATGAAACTTCTCAGTAGCTTTTTATTTAATATCCTTATGCCTGACTTTCACTACTTATAAACTGCATTAACCACAACACAGAGATGTGGTGAAATCAAATATAAATGGTATTTGAGATCTTGGGGAGAAAGGTGCTTTGCAATAAACTCTCATCTCTAGTATTATCTCTTCTAGGTATAGAGAATCATGATGCTTTGAAAGAGTTATTCTCCTTCAACTTATTTCTATTGGATGAGCACCTCAGCCCTCCATTGAGAACTAAGGATCTCACCTTCTACCAGTTCTTTTGTCCCATAATACATCTGACATCCTTATAAAATCATTTCTAGTCCTAATAGAGCTTGTACGTACATGCATGCATGCATGCACTAGTGCACACACACACACACACACACACACACACACACACTTGTTTTACTGAGAAAAATATGTGAAGGCTTGTATATATTTTTGAGCAATAATTTTTGAGCCTTTTCCCTCTATTTTGCCCTAATGTGTATGATTTAGCAAAAAGCCTCCGGATGACACTATGGCCCTTGCTCCTCTCTTTGGCCCACCACTAGAATCAGCTTTTGATGAACAGAAGGCGGAAGGTAGGAAAAGAAACTATATGTATTATAGATTTGTTTTTTCTTTTATTAAAGTACAACTTTTCTAGATTAAATGTATGTATTTTGAAGGATACTTTTAATATATTATTCTCATGGGAAGGAAAAATTCCAATCTAGGTGTGCTGTAAAGCGTAGGAGTTTAGTTTTCAAATCTCTTTATTTTAGGATTTGAAACTTTATTTCAATAAATAGCTAATATTTCTAACAAGTTCATTCTTCAAAAGAAATCAGTAAAAATTACTGCCTATCTACACATATCCCTGTCATGGAGTAAATGTTCTGGGAGCCAGACCGTCACCATTTGAGGTATCAACAGGTTCACAAATGGAGACAGACCTTCATATACCCGTCATTGTCACCATCATTGGGGTCTAGCCTCCCTGACCACATTTGCTCTTTCCACTTCATAATGAAGGCATCAACTGGATTTCTCACAACAGTCATTGTTTGCTGGCTCAAGACCCAGGAATGACCTTGAATCATTTAGAAAATTAGAAATAAGGCCAGGCATAGTGGCTCACTCCTTCAATCCCTACACTTTGGGAGGCTGAGATAGAAGCATTGCTTGAGCCCAGAAGTTCGAGACCAGCCTGGACAACATATGGAGACCCCCATTTCTACAAAAAAGAAAAACTTAAAAATTAGCTGGGCATGTTGGTGCATACCTGTAGGCTTAGCTCCTCGTGAGGCTGAGGTGGAAGGATCACTTGAGCGGAAGTCAAGGTTGCAGTGAGCTGTGATGACATCATTACCCTCCAACCTGGGCAGCAAAGCAAGACCCTACCTAAAAAAAAATAATAAATAAAATAAAAATACAATGCTGCTGAAGAAATATCTTTATTTCAGCCATTATTATTGAGATTACCTATTAAATATTTATTTCTAGAGTTAAATATTTAACTTTTTAAAATTAACCCTGTTTTTGGATGGCTGTAAATACTGTGTGCTTTACTGATATAAAATCAACTTTCTATAAAATGTATCTTATCTATTCCTGAAATGTGTTTATGGCTAATGCATGCATCTCCAGTAGCTATTTTTGGTAATATAAAATGTCTTTATAAAAAATTATTTGATTTAGGAGCACCCTGGTAAATATATAATAACATGTTATCTTTCTAGAACCTATTGGTGAAGGGTATTAAGTGTTAAAGATGATAAGAATTAGAAGCACAATGAGTAGACTAAGCTGCATTAACAAAGAGACGCCAAGTACAGTAAATTAAACAAGATAGAATTTTCTAACTCTTTCATGTTAACAGTCTAGAAGTAAACAATAGAGGACTCCTAGAGTAGCTCTGCTGTCTTCAAAATGTTACTTTTATCTCTGGCTCCAAGGAGACTGCTGAAGCTCTCTTCTCCCATTCAGAAGAAAGGAAGTGGGGTGAGGACACTGAAACTCACTGCTAACTATTCTAAGAGCAAAACCTGAAGATACACAGGTCACTTCCTGCCAAAGCCGAATGGACAGAATTTGGTGCCATGTAGCCAGCTACGATTCTGTTACTACAGAGGAACTGGAGAATGACTTCTGAGAGATAGCCAGCAGTCAGCCACACCTGATTATTTTCAATGTTTTTGTTAGGAAAACGTACAAAGAACATTTCTAAATACTCCCTTAGTGATTTAAATGTCCGTAACTTAGAATCCCTATGTAAAGATGGCCTTGCAGTGAGACAATCATTTCCTTATTGACTCATCTGTGATCGATCTCACTTTTCATGACATAAGTGTATGGTGACTGGAGATGGGATTTGATTTGTTGCACCTAAATCTGCCTGCTTAAGGAATCCCATAACTATTTGGAAACTTTACATAAAAAATGGAAATCATTCTTAAAAAGCAAAGCTGTGTTCCGCATTGAATTCATGAAGAACATGCTGTTTCATATCTTTGGAGAATGTCTGCTTTCATGTTAAAACAGAGCGAAGACCATCTTTGAGGTTTGTGATAGAGAGGAGACACATACCTGGACGTGTCCATTATCGTGGACTCAACTACTCTTTAAATGACTTCATCCCCTGAAGTCCTGTAAAGTTCCTGCATTTGTACCAATCACACTACCTCTTTCAATACCCACACTTCCCTTTCGTACCTACTCATTCTTCTTTAGATCGATTTTTTATGTTTCTTTCTCTTTTTTTTGAGACAGGATCTCACTCTGTCACCCAGGCTGGATTGCAGTGGCAGGTTCTTAGCTCACTGCAGCCTCGACCTCCCACAGTGATCCTCTAGCTTCAGCCCCCCAAAGTAGCTGGGACCACAGGCACATGCCACCTCACCTGACTAATTTTTGTATTTTTTGTAGAGACTGGGTTTCACCATGTTGTTTAGCTGGTCTTGAACTCCTCGACTCAAGCAATCCTCCCATCTCAGCCTGCCAAAATGCTAGGATTATAGCTATGAGCCACCGTGCCTGGCCCAGAAAACATTTTTTCTGTCACTAATTGAAATGGCCTGGGGAAAAAAATGTGTATTTTAGAGTTAGGTATGCCTGCATCAGATCTTAGCTCTTCTGCTTTTACCGTGGACACCTCATTCAACCACTCCAATCATTAGTTTCCTCTCCCACAAGTGGAACTGGTGTCAACCACATGGTGGGGTTGTGAGTATTCAAATAAATAATAATAGCTACTGGCCTTCTGATACATGTTTTACATACATTTTATATGCACTATATTAATATCTCTTTCCTCCATTAATCCTCCTCATAACTCTCTAAGGTCACTTTTATTATCTCCACTTTACACGGAAGGAAGGCAGCACAGAGAGGTTAAGTAACTTGCCGCGGTCCTATCAGTGCAGAAGATAGATTCAAACCCCATCCAACTGACTTCCCGGCCTGTCCTAGATGACATAATGAGTTACAGCAGCGCTCGCATAGCCCCTGACACAGGATAGATGCTGAGAAGCACTAACTATTTACATTGCCGTAGCTATTTTAAAAATCAGAACAGGAAGAAAAAAGGAGAAGAAATATTGAATTTAGTGTCCTTAGACCCAAAACCTAATTGCCCTATGTTAGATATCTAAATACTTACTTTTCTGGCTCTCTTAACATATTCACCAAGCATTTTTAGAATAATATAATTCCTTTTTATGATGCTGTAAAAGGTTTATTTAAAGACCCTGTAGAACCATTCAAGGATAGGAACCACTGCACAGAACCCAGACATTTTCAGTTTTGAAGCATATTCATAGGAGACTTTAAATAAACCAACTTACAACAAAACAAGTGTCCATGGGGTTAATGTCTGGATTTTCAAATGGGCACCTGAGACAGAGCCAGCACATCTACTGATACTCAGAATGTCCTTAAGTGACCACCCAGAAAGAAAATGCAGATTCTGCACTGAAAGTTTTTATGTAGCTATATGTACACACACAGACACCCCTCCCACCCACACTCACACCACACTCCTATTTCTATTCTCTGCTTGAAAAGAATAAGGAGAGGCACATTCCTAAATTTATTTTTTAGTACTGAGACAAGAAGAAAATAATTTTGTAAAGCTCAACTTGAAATGTTAAGTTCTAAAGTATGGGGATTTTTTTTTTAACTCACCCTGGGACATTTTCTTTTTTGTTTCCAGTTCTTTTAGATCAACCTGAGATATGGGGTTCAGGCCAACCAATTAATCCAAGCATGGAGTCGCCAAAGTTAACAAGGCCTTTTCCCACTGGAAGTAAGTTATGTGTCTGCTCTGTCTGGAAAAATAAGTGACTCATTTTACTGTCTGTCTGCATAGTGAAATTAGGCAACTCTTAGAAAGTCTACATAAGCAACGTTAGAACTGAGTAATATTAAGAAGAGATGTTATTCTCACAGGCTTTCAAGTTAAAGAGCTAAGAGCAGGTTACGAAGACAGGAGGAAAATAATACAATAAAGCAAATTGTTAACTTTGAATCATAGCCTTTTCTGAAATACCACGTGCTTATTCATTTATTCACTGTATATATGTAAGAATAGGTATATATCTGAAATCCCACATTCTTATTCATTCATTGTATATACGAACGTAGTAGGTTATTTAGCTGACTTGCTTGTTATTCTTACATATATACAATGAATAAATATATATTACATATTTATATTGTACGTATATACAATGAATAAATGAATGAATTTATTGACGTATATATTTATCCATTGTATATATGTAAGAATAAGAAGCAAGTGGGCTATTAACCTACTGCGTTCCAGGCATTAGGCTATCATACATCACAGAGGTGAACAAGTCTGATACGGTCTCTGCTCATCCTACAGAAAAACTGAGGCTGCATAGTACAGAAAGGACACATTGAAAGGAAAGAGTGACAATTAGGGAACAAGAGAAATGAGGCTACCTGGTAGAGAGAAACTGAGACACTAGATCAGAGTACATTTATGTGAAAGTTGCCATTAGCCTGGCTTCTTCAGCATGGCCCAGGCGGCTGGGGAAGGAGGTGCTGAAAATCTGGATAGCCCTTCACGGGTGATGGGTTCGCTATTTAGACCGAATGGACTGTTCACCAGGTGAAGCCACCCTTCTTACAGATTTATTGAATTCCCTTTTCAGTAGACTGCCTCTGAAACATGCCTGTGGAAGGCACTCTTTGAAGAATTGGATTTCAAAAAAAAGGTGTTTGGGGAACGGGGGAGATGCAGAGGGTATTTTCATCCTTTGGGCTCACATACAGACCGACTAATACTTTTTCCAGTTCAGCATCTTCAGAGTTTTGCTTCTTGGTGCCTAAACATGATCATGAGAATTAACCAAGGGGATTCGTAATCAAAGTCCAAGAGGTTATTTGTTGGAAATAATATTGCTATAAAGCCATGTGATCTAGCCTTTCCGAAGATATTTCCCTCATTAAACAGGATAGGAAAAACATCATTATCAACCATTTTTGTTAAAACTTCTAACTTTAAAAAATGTATTTTTAAAATATTTAAACCATGCTTTTGTGGCATGATTTTGAATGTCTTTCCCTGCAAAACAAAGCCAGTGAAAAAGCTGTAACTTCCTTGAAAACCTTTCATTACAGACCTGAGCTATCCAAGTGATCCCTGGCAAGCCCTTTCCTAAATGTCAAGGGAGTAAATGAATTGTTTATGGAGGTGATGGATTGGTTTTGACTGCTGGTGTTTCAGAGTTGTGAGTCTTACGTGCGGTGGTTACACTTAGCACAGCAGAGGCTGTTGCTTGGTTGATGTCCATTGTGTCATTCTGCTCATTTTGTAGTTGCAGCATAGCTTTTCTATTTTAGATTATTAGGCTTTTATAGTATTTTATTTGTTTTTATGGTATTTTGTTGATTATAACCTTGATTTTTGGCAGAAATCTTTAATTAGGAGCAGAACCCCTGATTGACTCTTAACTTCCATGGGAAAATATGATCCACTAGAGGTGTCGTTTTCAGAAGCTCATCACTGAGATTAAGAACCACATATTGCTAGGCTTTAGGATGAGGGTTGTTAGTCATACTTGCTGTGTGGAAAAACAGGATGCTGCCTAAAAATAATAAATAAAGTATGGGAAGGGGAGGAGGAGGGAGGAATGACAGAATAAGCTTCTTCCTAATTTAGGCAGGTGGAAGGTAACCAGCAGGCACTCTCCAGCCATGTGCCCACCTGCCGCCCTCTACATTTAGGTTGTGAGAGATTGGACAGCATTCAGATTCACAACTAAACTTTGGGGTGGCCTATGACATTTATGTGAATGCTTTGAATCTACCAAATAGGGCCAGTGACAAGAAAACATACTCTTAAAGAAAGAGGAAGAAGAAATGGACCCACTGAAACAGTAATTCCAAACTTTGCCCACAAAGTGACAATCCAGCTTGGAAGGGTGGATCTCTTGGTAGGGGCCATGATACTTGTTTTGGCTGTAATTTTTATCAGAGGAATCTATTCATTCCTCCTTGACCCAAGGAGGGTCACTTTGCTTCTAACTTTTAAAAATGTACTAAAATTTAGGAAATATTATTTTGAGATATCTTTCTGGACTCAATCCAGGCCGTCAATCCTGACCGGATTAAAAACCTTTCACAGGAGCCCTCACCCAGTCTGTTAGGTCCGTAATTAAACCCTCGACTGTTACTGTCAGCTAACATGATTTCATTCAGTCAGTGAAAAAATCCCTTGAGGGCAGAAGCTATTTTTATTCAACCCTATGACCCTAGTTCCTAGTACAGGAGGCAGGACTTAGTTGTGGCTTGAGGTTTGTGTGTTGAATCATATTTAAGTGAATAAAGTGGTGATATTATTGTCCGACATTCTTTTGATGATCTCTTATTTTCATAAAATGGAAGAATCTGAATGGGTTCTGCTTCAGTTCTTTGACTTTGAACTAAAATCTATATAGGCCACTAATTGCTATTCCATTTCCAATAGCAGGAATATAACTGAAAGTTCAAATCCTGCTTATTTGAAGTGTGTAACTATTGTGTAACTTAGGAAGAACATGATCAATGATACTTGGTTTCTCATCTCTATGCAGCACCTCCACCACTGCCTCCAAAAAATGTACCAGCTACCCCACCCCGAACAGGATCCCCCTTAACAATTGGACCAGGTAAGCTTTTGTTTTTTCAGTTCTGGGATAGCGTGTCAAATAGAATAGAGCAATGACCCAGACAAACATGCCCTTGATGTGCCGAAAACTGTAGGCTACACTAAAACGTTACAGTGTCATAATTTAGTTTTGCTTCCATTAGAATTTCTTATGCAGACTTATTTTAAAGCATGACTGCCAGGTTTCACACACACACAAATTAGTAATAATTTCTCAATTAAATTTTTCCTTGGTATAATGTTGTTGAATGAGGGCCATTTTATAAAATGAAAGGAAAAAATCTCTATATGAAAAGTCATTGTTTAATTAACCCCTCACTTCTTTGGATCTCATTTTAATGATTTACAAATTCATAGTCTTCAAGCCCAATTGGTATTCTTTCAAGACAATTTCCTGAGACTAAAACTATCTAGTCTATGAAGACATAAAATGGTTCCCAGGGTGTGCAGCATACTGGTGGTGGTGAAATTCTTTTTCCAGTGGTCATTCAAGTATTTATTACCCCATGGCAAAGAGCTATATAAAGATTATGAAATATGGCAAGAAATTGCTACATGCCTGTAGACAGATAATGCTTAAGGCACACCTTTATCATCTATTAAAATCAATGCTATGTATTCATACAATTTATAGCCTGCCAAGTCTTACTGGACTAGCAAATCAAAAATAGTAATAGCTGTTTTATGTGCCTGGGCCCTTAGAATGTGGTTCTTTATCACTTTCGGAATTCTATTGCAGCTTCATCCTTTTATGCAGCCTGGTGAGTTTGATAGCTGCAGAGTGGGCATTCATCAACAAAAGCAAAAGCAAGATGTAGTCATTTATGAAATTTATATTGACTCAAACCCAATAGAGAGTCATCCAGAGCTTCATAAGTAAAGATGTTTGCAGGTTCAAGCCATTTTGGCCCCTTGTATTTCCACGAATTGTGTTAGATATAAATACACCTCCTAGCACAAGATTATAAATATTGGGGACCATGCAAAATGCTTCCCCATTTATCTGTAGCCTTGGAACCTTGAAAGTTAATTCCTTTTAAATCAGAAATATAGAAATACTAAGACAGTTCATCTAGTTCAAGAGTTATATAAAGATAAAGTGACTTCTGCTCTTGCTTTTCAGTTATTTAGGTAACAATTTCTAATGTGAATAATCTCAGTTTTTAAAAAGTGCATTTCTTCATACAGAGCTGTAGAAGATAGTTAATTTTTTCTCTTATTGCTATGAATTAAAAAGAATAGCTGATGCTGATGTTTCAGCAAAACAGAGACTTTTCGGTATCATGATATCCTATAACTAAATATCAGTTATGCCTGTGATGTTGACAGGTTAGACTTAATGAGAAAAGAAATTATAAAAAATTTTTAAATTATTTTCTTCCCTATTAAGCAGGTAGATATGTAACAGTTCTAATAAGTAGCAAATGCCTCCTCAATAATCTGTGTGTGTGTTGTGTATGGGGTGTGTATATCTGTATTTGTATCTTTGTGGTGATAACTTCTTAATCTTTGTACTGTGTTTCTGGTGTTTTTAAGGTTAAGGATATGCAGCTAAATATGATGTTACTTTTTTTAATTAATGAACATTATAATCAGTTTCACCAAAGTCTTGATTTAGTATACTGGAGTAGACAATCTTTATAAAATATGAGGATGACTTTCACTTCTCAATTCTTTTTATATTGTGTGATGTGTATTTCAGTAGGCCAGATTTTCAGAAGGGACCTTGCTTTTGGACCTTGCTTTTTGGAGAAGTCCCAGAGCCTGTAATTCTCTGTGAATCTAGCACTGCCTTGTCAAAATGTTCACGCTGTGTTCACCTGTGGGCAGCCTTTGAGAGCAGTATCATGCACAGCACTTTAAATGACGGTAAAAGTAGCTAGCTGTGCTCAGCTTGCAAAAAAGAGTAAATAATAGCATAAAAATATGATGCTCACTTTACGGAGCGGGAGATCTCTCCCCTCACCTTCAGCTCCTAATCCAATAAAGATATTTTTACATCATGAAGTATGCCCACTGAGGCACCTCACACAGCAATGTATTTTCCAATCTTTGCCTCCCTCCCTCACTCCCCACACAAATCATAAGTCAATTGAAATTTAAAATCAACTACTTTAACCACAGGAAATGACCAGTCAGCCACAGAGGTCAAAATTGAAAAACTACCATCCATCAATGACTTGGACAGCATTTTTGGCCCAGTATTGTCCCCCAAGTCTGTTGCTGTTAATGCTGAAGAAAAGTGGGTCCATTTTTCTGATACATCTCCGGAACATGTGACTCCGGAGTTGACTCCAAGGGAAAAAGTGGTGTCCCCACCAGCTACACCAGACAACCCAGCTGACTCCCCAGCTCCAGGCCCTCCCGGCCACCCAGGTCCCACGGGCCCCCCAGGGCCTCCTGGGCCTCCTCGCAATATACCATCGCCGCTCAATTTAGAAGAAGTCCAGAAGAAAGTCGCTGAGCAGACCTTCATTAAAGATGATTACTTAGAAACAATCTCATCTCCTAAAGATTTTGGGTTGGGACAGAGAGCAACTCCACCTCCCCCACCACCACCCACCTACAGGACTGTGGTTTCGTCCCCCGGACCTGGCTCAGGCCCTGGTACAGGGACCACCAGTGGTATGTCTTATGCTTGAGTGTGCTTCGTGTGACCGGGAATGGCCGTGGCTGCTGCAGTGTGAGCAACACCCTCCTCCTGCCTGGCAGCCGGCTTCAGAGCTTCAGCCCTCATGCCTCTGGTCTGGGTGCCCTGTGGCCCCACAGCATGTCCTAGTTCATCAGATGCTCGCAGTCATGGTCCCAGTCTGTGGATGTGTTCTGCCTTGCACTCCCAGCCCTTAGGTGTGCCCTGCCGTCCACCCTGCATTTAGGAGGTCTCGATTTCTAAAACAAAGCTGTCATGCCATTGTTTGGAATTCAGGAAAGTCCTAGGAAGACAGATTTCACAGAGAGTGGGTTTCATGTTAAATGTCTGATTTCCTTGCTGGATGCCTCCACAAGGACACTAGGTTTTGTGGTTCAGTGTGTTGTGTGTATATGTAGGCAGGCAGGAGAGGGTGAATGGGCTTCTTTTTTTTTTTTTTTTCTTTTCTTTTCTTTTTTTTTTTTGGTTGTGGGAGAACTGTGTTAACCCCTCTGATTTCTTTAGAAGAAAAGATGTAAGATTTAAAAAGGATATTTTAGGAAAAGACAAAAGAAGAAAAAGGGATACATATACTGCAACCCTAATCTAATCAAGCTGTCACTGAAGACAAACTTGTTTTCTGTTCTCACCGTTTGACACACTCATCAGGCTATGAGGTCAACTCTAAGTGTGGTGACAGGTGATGGAGTCTGCCGATTCTGACATTGAATTTTATTGTTTTTCTGATTTGAAGCTTCATTTTGTGTTTTTTAATAATGAAAGCATGGATCACCTGCCATGCACACCAAAGCAATATCAAGATTTTCAAATGCATCTTCCCCCATATCATTTATTCCACTGATGCCCAAATTTGTCTGACAACAGCCCCCAGTGCTTTCCTTCCTGTGCACGTGAGTTCAGTTTAGGGACCTTCGGGGGGGTGCCATGTATTTGTTTTGCATTTGATGTGAAAGAGGCAGTAAAGCACAAGGTACTTAAATCTAGTAAGAGACAGAAATTACAAATGCTTCTGTGCTTAAAGTGAGAGCATCCATGGTGGTCAACAAGAGGGCTAGGTGTTCACCTGGACTGCACACAAAACCAGTGTTTTTTATCATTAGGTGCGTATGTCCCCAGGTCCTCATCCCCCCAAAAGGAAAACTATTCAATATCAGCAGGTATTTTTACCATAGGACCTTTGGGAGTCTTTACTTTGCAAATAATAGAAACTGTAGTTTCTTGTCCTGGGCACCACGCTGTTCGGTTGCTTTGTTTTGCTTTGTTTTTAGACAGAGAGTCGCTCTGATACCCAGGCTGGAATGCAGTGGTGCCGTGTAGGCTTACTGTAACCTCTGGGTTACAGTCTCGTGGGTTCAAGTGATTCTCCTGCCTTATCCTCCCTAGCAGCTGGAATTACAAGTGCATGCCACCACACCTGGCTAATTTGTTTGTATTTTCAGTAGAGACAGGGTTTCACCATATTGGCCAGGCTGGCGATCAAACTCCTGGCCTCGAGTGATCCACCTGCCTCGTACTCCCAAAATGCTGGGATTCCAGGCGTGAGCCACTGCGCTCAGCCTTATCTGCTTTTTGGCCTAAATGCTTTTTGTACATTATTTCATACAACACCACCATGTAGTAGATACTGTTATTTTTCCCATTTTACAGGTGGGAAAACTGAGGCTCAGAGATATCAAGTAATTTGCTCAAATTTACAAGCTGGAGGCAATGGACTGGATTCATACTCAGCTGTCTGATCTGGAGCCTATGTTGTTCACCAGTGTGCTCTCCAGGCACTTTTGTAAGGTTTAGTCGTAAAGATTCCAAACTTATTTGACTACTGAGACCTGTCTGCACTGCACAGTGTCATCAATAAGATCACTGAAAGTCTTCTCTCAAAATGTACTCCTCTGTGCTCCTCTCCCTAATTCTAGAGGGTTACAGCATCCATCTTCATCCCTCTATTGTTTTCTTAGGTCTTTTATGGGATACGAAGCTCCTTATCAATCTATAAAGATAATAAAGAATCAGTATGTAAAGCCTCCAACCACACAGCCAGAAAAACATTAGTTGTCCATTGTAAAAGAGGGGTGTGTACTTCTGTTTTCTATGCAGCGCTCCTAATCCAGGCCCTCAGTCTTCTGAAAGGACATTTAAAGAATATCCACCTCCCTCCACAGGTAGGCCACAATGCTCTCCTCAAACGAAACACCTTTAGCCAGGCGTAGGGAGGACAGGTGGTTTTGGTAATTCATCTGTGTTTCATCTAACACCTTTAATAAAGCTCTCGAAGACACTTGTTCAATTGAATTTACCACTGATCTAATTAGGAAGAAAGGAACTTTCGTTTTCTTTCTGGAAAATTTGAGAGTTTTGTGGTGATTTTTAATGTTTAGCTTCCATATCCTTATTTTAAATTATTTTAAAATGTTACCAGTAAAGACTTGATTCTTAATAATTGAGCTGGAAATAGCTTGACTTTACTAGTATTAAAAGATTGGATTTCTAAGTAGAAGATTGAACTGGGTCACTGAAGCCCATGAATAAATAAAACTCTGCAGCACTGTCTCCTTAATTAAGTCCCAGTTTATTTGCTGCTTAATCTTTCATTGATAGAACATACACAAGCTGGCGGAAACATAAATTTGAGATTGATACAATAGGTCATGGCCTCATGTTTTAAAGATTAGCAATGCTTCTCACTACTTGCTTTTTATAGCATTAGGCCTGATGAAACTAACTTTCTTGCACTTCTCAAAGCATATTTAATTATATATCACTATGCATTCATTTTTAAAATTGTATTCACAGCAAGGTGACTGTCACTGACCAAGTATAGACAGTACTGACAACCTTGTGAACCAGAAGAGTTACCTGCTGTTGAAAAGCAGTTGGAAGTTAAGAATTTGCTCCAAGAACTTCAATTTCCTTATGGCAAAAAGTTATCAATATAAATATACCTATTTTGCTCAGAACAGTACTTAACCGGAATGCAGACACTGGTTCTTGGCAAAGGCTATCTCTTCTCTCATGTGGGTTGCATGCCAGAGGTCGGGGGGGAAAGAGTTTTGTTGGCTTGCACCATGTTTGGGGGCCAGGGAAAGAAAGGAGGAAGTAAAGAATGTTCAGTGCAACATTTTCCAACTTGGGAAACTAAAGATGTTATATGCAAACATACAAATCAATAAACAAATGAGTCTGAGCTACCTGGGGTTAAATTAACCGAATATATTTTCTAACTACAAGCCTTTCAGAGCAGCGATGTCCAATAGAGTAGTCCCTAGCCACGTGGGGTTATTTTAATTATACTCTTGGTTGCTCAGCATTGCTGTAAAAAGTCCATTCTTTACATACCGTAGCCACAATTCAAGTGCTCAGTGGCTACATGTGGCTAGCAAATCTACTAACAGTTCTAGAACGTTTTCACATGGCATAAAGCTCTATTAGTAATGTTTCAGGGCTTTTAATGTGTTAGTCATCAAAAAGAGAAACATAGCATGTAATCATTTATATGTATATTTAATAGTTTTTTTCAAAGAAATGGTATAATGATGTTCTAAGAAACACAATGTGGGAAAGGTTGTTTAGCTCTTCACATATTTCAAAGTGCCTATGTTTTAATGCACTTGATTCTCCCAGCAACGACATGGTCTGTTAACCTCATTTTGTGGATAAGGAAACAAGCTTAAAAAGGTAACTTAGCTGTGGTCATAAAGCTAGTAAGTTGCTGAGCCAGGATCTGCACCCCCCCGGATCTATTGGATTCCACGGGCTGTGCCTTGACCCCTTCTTCCAGCTGCTTCCACTGCTCTAGCCCAACATACACTTTAAAAAAAAAAAAAGAGATGAAAGTTGCAGCTGTAGATATGCGGTCTTCGGAGGTTGCCAAGGAAATTGATTAAACCAGGTTGAGAACAACAAATGGATTGAGAGCATGTCGATGATTGCCAACCTTTTTAACTCACAAAACTCAATGTATTTTGGTTTTTTAATTTAAACCTTAAAGAGTGGTGCTGTCCAAATCATTTTCCAGCATTGTTCTGGAAATAAACACTCTTTAAGGGGGAAATGAAAATGCAATTGAAAATTGAAGAGTGAAGATAAAGATGCACAAGGATAGCCATCTACATTCTTAAAATATGAAAAGATTGGGTAATTTCACAAAAGTATGTGAAGACTTAGTTCAGTTGTGAAATACTCCTCAGGACCTGAACATCCTCTGCTGAGCCTCGGGGTTTGGTCAAGCAGGGTTTTAACTGAAGTATCCTTTTGCTTCTTAAACACTCTTTCTTAGTGTCTTTCTAGCTGCACAACATATCAATTACTTCAATTCAGTACAGAAAAAGTGATTTCAATGGGGCATCCATAAAGGAAAACAATTTTCAATTAACAACTAACTTTTTTAAGTTTTTAGTTGTATTTGTATCAAAAAACACAATCTTAATCATCATCACCAGTATCTATTACTTTCCATTTGTGTAAAATTTTATATAGTCAACATTTTCATAAGCATTTTCAATTATATTTGTTAAAAATACCTTGCAAGATAGAAACAGTGTCTCACTTTTTAAAACAAGGAAGCTGAGGTTTCAGGCCAGCAAGGCCAGAACTCAAATCATCTGGTTCTTCATCCAGTGTTTTTTAGTATTCCACACTGCCTTGATCATGGCTCCTTAGTACTTTCCCAGGCATCACTGAAAGGAGTTTTAAATTTTTTTTCTGGAAAATGTAGGAAAAGAATAAACAGCTGGCACTTTTTTTAGATTGATTCAAAAGACTATTTTTGGAAACAGATCTACAGATAGACATTCTGGACCATTCCTATGGTATTGTTTTATGAAGCTAAATAGAACAACTCCTCCATCACCATAAAAAAAAAAAATGTCCTAAGACTTCACTGTTTAAAGATGTATTTACTCTATGCTGTTACTTCTGTCTTCTGAAAACATCCTGGGTGTAAATATACTGACACAATAATCAAAAGAAAACTTTGTAGTGGGGTCTGTCAAAACATACCATTTATTTTTAAGAGAAGATTAGCAAAAGACTAAAAACATCTATATTGAAAGAGAGATGTGCAAGCCAAGCAAAAGTAAGAACAGACTTTATGCAAAATGTGGGAGTCTACATCACAGTCCATCTCAAACTATAAGAGATTGCATTTAAGAGAGAGCATGGGCTTTGGAGGTACATACACAGTTTGACCTATGTGCCATTGGACAAGTTACTGAATCTCTGATCTTCAGATTCCACATAGATACCTAATAATACCTACCTCCAACATTTATTGGGGGGTAAGATATAATATATATGAAGTGCTTAGCATAGACCCTGACCCAATGGAGAATAAAAAGTAAGAATATGGGTGCTAGTAGTAGAAGAAGGTGGAGATAGAGAGGGAGTAGAAGAAATAATTGGTAGGATTTCACACTAATATGATTACACACAGAATAAACAGCACAGAGAAATACACTCAGGATTTCAGATTGTTTAAACAAGAGGAGCAAGGTTTAATACCCCAGGGACTCTCCTAAAACAGAGATTTCTGAAATGATAGGTTTTGCTGCTCAATTTTAAAGCTCTTGAGAATCTGAAAATTTGGAGACTGAGATGCTAATCTAACACTCTCCAGAGGTCCCAGTTTTGTGGCGTGTTGTTTGGGGGGCAGCAATGGGGCAGCAGGTGTGGGGGATGATGTGTGGGTATTTCCCCAGGGCAGGATTTCTTAGAATTTTCTTGGGACGATTCAATACCTCTGCTTCTAACCAGTGACAAAAACCTCAGGAGTAGTCAGAACTTTACTAAACAAGAACTGTTTGAACATTGATTTGACTTTTTTAAAGTTTTCAGTCAAGTTTCTCCGTGTATCTCAGACATATGACTGAAGTTAGGCAGATTCCTGAATTCAGAGACCCCACTGGTGTGCTGACTGATGTGCATGCCAGCCTCTGTGTGTCTTCTGTGTTTCATACGCTTGTCATTGACAGCCAGAAAAGTAAATCCAAGAGACTCTTCCAAAAATCATCATGTGCAAACTCCGCCTTGACAGATTCCTAAGCAGCCTCCTTTGCAAAATAAGATCCTCTAAATTCAATGCATTTCTATTAAGATTCTAAATACAAAGTATTCATGCAACATCTAATTTATTTTCTTATATTTTGTCTTTCACTTACCCTCCAGTGTTTGTGTACATTGATAAAGTTGGCTCTCATAATTTGACCACAGTCAAAAGCATAATTCTCTTATCACGTTTAAAGAAGAAAAACTAAAGTGGAAAAATCATTCATCTTCCTTCGTGTTCTAATCTTCCATTATCATCTCGGACATAAACAAATTCCAAATACATGCAAAATGCAAGAGAATTTGTTACGTGTTTAATGTGTATGTGATGATAATGAAAGGTACCTACCACGCAGCTGAGGGTCTTAAGACTTTGCCTTCTGTCATAGAGCAATCAAAGGATTTACCTTTCACTGGGTGTCACATGGCAACAAAAGGCAATGAGCTTCTGCCATCAACCATAGATGAATGGAGTAAATTTTTTTTTCTTTATCAAGAAAAAAAAGAGAAAAAAAAGTGCTACAGTGTTTAGTGTAGTAACTGCCAAGGCAAAAAAAAAAAAAAAAAGTGTCTGGGACTGGCATTGTACTGTGATAAGAGCGCTTTGACCCCCTGTGTTTCCAGCCATTTTTAATACTAGCTTGTTTTTCAGGTGCATCATC
The DNA here is from genome assembly GCF_048565385.1 of Saimiri boliviensis. Classification (NCBI taxonomy): domain Eukaryota; kingdom Metazoa; phylum Chordata; class Mammalia; order Primates; family Cebidae; genus Saimiri; species Saimiri boliviensis. The sequence goes on from NC_133459.1 coordinate 65,025,275, forward strand.
CCCTGCTCGACCAGCCACTCCTTTGGTTCCTTGCAGCAGTACCACTCCACCTCCACCCCCTCCCCGGCCTCCATCCCGACCAAAGCTACCTCCAGGAAAGCCTGGAGTTGGAGATGTGGTATGTTCCCCTCTGCCCTGGCTTGCTCAGAAACGGTGAGAATGACAAACAGAAGCTCCAAATGCCTTCAGGTCTAAGCGTTTAGAGGACTTATACAAACAACCCCAAAAGGTGTCATCTGAAAGACAGTCACTGTGGTATGAGTGTACATTTCAACCCTCCTCAAATTTCTACCATCTTCAAGCCAAGGTCTAAAATGATAGGAATGGGATGCTTGGGCCCTCACCTCTGCTACAGTGGGTTAGATGCAAATGCCGACAATAACATTCAATTGCACTAAATCCTTTAGAAAGACAAGTGTTTCACAATATTTGTCGGCTGTTAGAAAACTCCGAGAGGGCGAATCCTGGCTTCTGACCCCAGAATGCAGATGACTTACTGAGAGTATGCACACTATGTGAATATACAGAAAAGGAGCAGTGGCATGAGGAATTTGTTGCGAAAGTTTCTTGCATTGCGTTTTAAGGCTGAGGAGTGGAAAATATTCTGTGTTTAAGGCTGAAGAGCAGAAAACATTCTGTGTGAACAATTAGGAGAGACTCGTGGCAGAGGTAGATTTCTTCGGCATTTGCACACAGGAGCCACAAACTGATGACATCCATAATATTTGGCTGGACTAGCATAGTGCAGTATTTTTGTATTTCACTAGCTTTAGATGAGCATGAGCTCTCACCCGGTGTCACCTGCTGAGTCCCTTAGGGCATGTGAGTTCAGTCCTAAAACAGACCCGCTGATCATGTCACAGACCTCAGCTTCCCTAAGCTCGGGTTTAGCATGTTATAGTTTATAGTTTAGCATGTTATGGTTTATAGTTTCTCCAGCAAATGCCATAAACTTTCCACTCCACAAACTCTCGTATAGATATAATTAATTTCAGGGTAAAAATGGTGTCATCTACTTTTTAAAAACCTAAGTTGTCATATCTGGGGCTGGAAGACATTAAAAATATAAAACAAAAATACTGCAACCTGTGTATCTAACTTCTCATCTCTTTTCTTCTCCCTACAGTCCAGACCTTTTAGCCCTCCCATTCATTCTTCCAGCCCTCCTCCAATAGCACCCTTAGCGCGGGCTGAAAGCACTTCTTCAATATCGTCAACCAATTCCTTGAGCGCAGCCACTACTCCCACAGTTGGTAAAAATCCTCTCCTCTCTTTTAATCTGTTTGTGGTTTTGACTAGCTATTTTTTATGATCTGAAATCCCCAAGGCTTGTGTTTCTGGTTGAAATTGTTTTGCTGTGTGTTTTGCTACTATCACCTGACTTCTTTTTAAACCACCTTCTCAGCAAAGGAGGCAAAGTGTTTTACCTATGCAAATAAACAAATACAAGAACATTAACACCTGTATTTTGCAGGAATTTTCTGATGGTGTTCCTTACAAAGCTATTCAAAAAAATAAAGAAGAAATCGCCAAGGACGGTCTTGTAATTTAGATATCATTTCTTAAAACAAAAAGTCTCCTTTAAGGGGAAATGTTATTTAAATTCCAACCATGTACCACATCAGAAATCACAAAATTTAGAACTTGTATTTTCTTGAAGCTTTCATTTCTTCATCACTTTTGGTTGTCCTTATGTTGACAAATGGTATAAACATTGGCATCATGTGACTTGAGCAAACTTTTCAACATTCTTTTCTAGTGCATTTTGATGATGTGTGGTCAATTTTCCTAGAGAAATAAGTAGTTGGTGGCATTTTCAGTAAATGCTTTTGCGCCTCTTTCCTTATGCTGTGATGAAAGTGTTGAGAATGGCTGTTCAGCCAGATGGTTTTCCAAGGTATCAATGCTTTATTTTGCCTGGAGCATCATCCCCCTTTCCAAAGCTGGTCTCTTTCTTTTCCACCTCCCAGCAGGAGACAGGTTTCTGCCGCCTCTCTCATTTTTGTATCCTGTCTCCCACCTAGGGCTTTCCCATTTCATTTTCCCATGGAATCCCCATTCCCCATGGTCTTCCTTTATTGTTGGAACTCCCCTCCGGCTCTTCCATAGTGTAAGCCACCTGGCCCATCCCACATTGCTTGGGAGAATCATTAACTAAAGCTAAATAAATTCCTTCTGCTGCTCTTGGAAGAACAGATCGCACAGTTGCCTTCTCACTGCACAACCTGTGAGAAGTAGGTTGGTCAAAGCCTGAAGCTCTTCCAGAGAAAAGAATTGCCTGTTTTCACAGAAATATAAGTTAAGGTGTGCCTCTTAAGGCCCCCAAAGAGAATTTCGACGATGTCACATGCTTTATATCTTTAATCAGATCCTTCCAAAAGAACCTTTCAAGTTTGGTGAAAATATAGCCACTTACCTAGTTTCATGTGAGTTAGTAACAGACAGATACTTGACATTATTTATGTAGCCAGGTTTGTTTCTGTCTGCAACATCAATTGGGGCAACTTGGGGCTTCCTACCTTCCAATGCCTAGTAACTCATTTCCCTTTTTTGTTTGTTTGTATTGTTCTGTAACTTTTTTTTTTTTTTTTTTTTTTTTTTTGAGACGGAGTTTCGCTCTTGTTACCCAGGCTGGAGTGCAATGGCGCGATCTCGGCTCACTGCAACCTCCGCCTCCTGGGTTCAGGCAATTCTCCTGCCTCAGCCTCCTGAGTAGCTGGGATTACAGGCACGTGCCACCATGCCCAGCTGATTTTTTTGTATTTTTAGTAGAGACGGGGTTTCACCATGTTGACCAGGGTGGTCTCGATCTCTTGACCTCGTGATCCACCCGTCTTGGCCTCCCAAAGTGCTGGGATTACAGGCGTGAGCCACCGCACCTGGTCTTTTTTTTAACTCTATCTCTTTAATACTCCTTGATTGCTACAAGCCATTCCTCGCACTGCCACCCTTTTTCAAGATTAGTTGTTTTACTTACTTCATGTGATTTGCCTTGTTGGTCAGAGAAGAAAGTAGGAGCAAACTGTCACTCAGAAAGCTGACTCCCAAGTGACCTCAGATAAACCTGTCACATGTTCTTTCAATGCACTGTGGTTCATAGAGAAAATAGCACACACAAAGAATTGAACTTTGTACATGTTTTGTGCAATATGTTTCTATACTCTCTGCTGCAGAAATCTCAAATCCTGGCCAGAAACTTTGATTCTTAACACATCTAGTATGGGTTCTTTCAAGATGAACCAGAGTGGATTTTTTTTAAAAATAGCCATGTAAGAGGATAGTCACGTTGCGTCATTATTGAGAAGCATACTGATTTCGTTTGGTTTCGTTACGTTTATTTGGTGTTCATCTTCCTGTTGAATTCTTCACCCTCCTGCTCTGTCTTTTCACCTGCTGTGGGTCACCTGACAGCCACTTTTTTCTGAAGTAAATATATTGTGGAGACTGACTGTCCCGAGGCTTCCTGTGCACTGTGCTTTCTCTCTGGAGAGGATGCGCTTTGTCTGTCCAGCACCAAAGGGCCTAATCATGACTGATTTGGAACGTCAACTTAATGCAGTCAAATGGTGTGAGGGAGGTAGAGAGTTTCAGGAGCAAATTCTCTGAAGTTGATAGCTCAACGTTTCCCTCCCACCACAATACTTTTTTTGACATTTCCTATGGTACTCGAGCCAAAATTGGGGCAAATTTAAAGTAATTCAAAAACTAAAGTTTTAAGAGCAAGTCTAAACCTTCCACACAGCAATTCATATAAGAAAATTGCCCCTAAATGACTTCGGATATGAAATTTCTCATGACAACTGTGCTTACGCAATAGCAAATCTGATGCTACACCTAAAAACAGGACTTTTTGTGTGTTGTCACACTCGAATAAGGAAGAGCTCCTATACAGCTGCCTTTTACTGGTTTAAAGACACCCTCGACTGAAAAATGCACCATTATTTTGTATATGACTAAGAAAGGCGGGGAACTGCCAGTTGAGCTAAGATAAAGTGCTTTTTTATTACGTTAATTATTTCAGGCATGTTAGAATGTGAAAAAGTGCACAGTTTAGAATCAATGAGCCAGGCTTGGTGGTGTGTGGTGGTAATCCGGTGGTAATTCCAGCTGAGATGGGAGGATTACTTGAGCCCAGGAGTTCAAGACCAGCCTGGGCAACACAGCAAAATCCTCATGTCAGTTTTTAAAAATAATAAATAAATAAAAAGAATCAATGAAGAACAGTAAGTTCTTTTGCACTAGTAAAAGCTCACAGGACTGCTACTATATGATTTGGGGGAAAATCCTATTTATATTACAGGGATAGGGAAATTGCTTAAAGTTATTCTAAGAAACAAGCTACTAGACATTTCAAGATACAGAGATAACAATAGAGATAATGAGGAATATTATCATTAAATTGTAAATATGGAGTCAAGCTAGTAGAGTATTTATCAAGGAACATTATTAGTTGTGGAATATTTTTTTCTACCCTAATCCATTTCCTTCTCAGCATTTTTCTTACTGGTCTTTGTGCAAATTTTATTCAATTTTCTATTAAAATTGTAATATTATGCAGAAGACCTGTGGCACTGAGTACTTTTTTAAAATCACATAGAGTCAAAATCCCAATTACTTGCATTTGTTAGTTGCTGAGAAGAGAGACCTTGTAAAGAGCTAAATCGGTTAAAGTCTAGAGCACCAACTCATGCTTTTGTGACCAACTTACAAAGACATTTAGCCACAGCTGGATACCACAGACAAAGATGATATTATGATAATGCTGTTCAAAATTAACAGCCTATAACTATCAGGTGCAAGGCAAATTGAATTTGGATATTGATGAGGCCGAAATGGGATAATTCATGCAGGGACCGTGGATTTATACTGTTGCTTTTTTATGGTAATGTTGAAAGCATCTACTTTCCCATGGGAGGAAGGTTCATGCTGAGTGATCCTATTGAGCTGTCAGGGCTATGTCAGGAGATTCTTGTTGAAGGACATATGTCTGACCACTTGAGAACTGTGTTGGAGTGAAACACACTTGCATAAGTCAATTATTAATTGCAATTCCTTTAGCAACTCCCTGAGAAGGTGGGACGTGACTTCTTCCCTGGAGCTGACTTAAGACAAATTCACAGATGCTAAACTCTGGCATTTTTTAACATTTTAATTTCCTCTCACAGAATCATCACAAAATAAGCAAAACACATTTTAATAACGAAATCGTAATTCCAGTGTTTTAAATTTTGTTTCCCTTTTTCATTAAAGTCATTCCTGTGTTCCAGTCAGTAGAGTGGGCTTCTTGATTTCATTTGGGATTTGTATTTGTGTTTTTGTTTTCCATTCGTTTATGTTTCTTTGGTTCGTAGTGTCAGAAGATGATGTTTTTTATGACAAACTGCCCTCGTTTGAAAGGCGCTGTGAAACGCCTGCAGGTATGGTGCTAGCCAAGTGAACTCTAGAGACCTAGATTTCAAAAATCCAAGCCATTATCCATCTGAATGCTACAAATGTCATGGACATGCTCCTCACCTCATGAGTGTCCAGTGCCTCTCAGATGCACCCTGTATATTTACTGTTCATTATAGAACTCATGCCACTGAAATTTTTTAAATGACTGTATTAAAAAGCAGCAGGTTGCATGACAGTTTCTCAGTGAAGAGGTTCAAAAGAAAAAGGTGAGATGCTATTGCTTTGTGACTCTACAGAGGAAGGAATAATTGAACTGCTCAGAATTACATGTCCGGTCACTGCTTTTTAATTTAAAAAATAATAGAGCATCATTAGTAATCTTGTTTTCTCTTTGGTGCATAGTTAAAGGGTGTTTTGTGTCTGGATGCCTAAGGTGATTCCAGGGGAGCGGATGGAAGATATGTGACATCTTCCCTGAAATTTATATTGATATGCAATGCTTTGTCATTTAAAACCTAAGCTAATGTTTTCTACAATCCATAAGTCTGAGTTTATCTTTCTGGAAACATAGAAGGGGATGACATTGAAGATGAAATGGATACAGCCATTGCTGAATGACAGTTTGCCCAAATTAGTGCAGTTAAAATACGCTGACGCCCCTGCATGGCCAGGAAGACTTCCACTCCATGCACACAAGCACCAAGTATCAAGCGACCACCAACACGTGCCCATTCCTTTAGGCCTCCATAGCTTTGCTTTTGCTTTTTGTTTCCTGAACTAAAAAAAAAAAAAAAAAAAAAAAGAAAAAAAATGCGTAGATTGCCAGCCTTCCCTTTTTCCTGCACGCTAATGGCATGTAGTGCCTCCACCCTTCCCCATAGTGAGATTAATAACCTGCTCTGTAACTCACATTGTGTCCTTCTCTCTCCCTCTCCTTAACCCTTCCCATCCCGCTTCAACTCCTGGCCATACAGAGAATGAACAGCCTTCCCTCGTTTGGTTTGACAGAGGAAAGTTTTATTTGACTTTTGAAGGTAAGTAGTGCATAGCATACCAGATTCTAATCTATACTCCCCATCCTTCTTTTCCCATCTGCATCTCCAAATCCCAGTTCTCTTCCAAAGTTCTGGTCTCACATTCCATATGAAAATGCTATGGCTACTTAGAAAATGCTAAACACTAAAGGAAATATTACATGAATTTGGTTAGTATATGATCTTCAATTTTTCACATTGAAAAAATTAAAGCTAATTTGCAGTTAATATTGGTTATTTAATTAACTGTGGTCAATTGAAAACAAAACAAAACACACCTTTTTTGGCCAAGGAACTTAACTCTGTCAACCAGGGCTCTTTCCTAACTCTTTTGCAAATGCAGTGCAACAGACATGACATTTTTGGTTGGTATTGGCATTTAACTTGTTTTGGATAATTAATATTTCAGATGCAACCTCCACTATTATAAAATCTAAATATGTAAATACATTCTTATGACAAGGAATGCTGTATAAGAGATGAGAAAAACTGGGAAAAGAAAAAAAGAGTATAATACTAAGTTTGATCTGCATCTCCTGAAATTGCAGTGAGGTGACCGCAGTAAAATGGACAACTATTGCTGGACTTGCCATTTTAGAAGATTAATGAAAATATACCGAAATATGATGTCAAATATCTAACCTCAATGTTTGATCATTTGTTATATTCTGCATTAAGGATAAGCATTCTTCTGTTTTATATTTAAGTTCTAAATCATCTTAACAGGCCAGTCGTTTGACTAAATAGACCATTTAAACTAATGGTGGTGGGGCGGGGGGAGAAGTTAAGTAATTTAACTTAATTTATGGGCTATCTTACACATAAAAATTTATCACATAAGACCCTACTTTCCAGGATTTTAAATTGCTACCTTTATCCCAGGGTCAAAAGTTGGCCAAAAAGCATTCCACTCTAGAATTGAATCTAAATATTGAACTTGTCTTTGTGTTTCATGAAAACAAAATAGAATCTTTATAACTTGAGTGTGTGTTTTCATGCAATTTTAAAATTTAGAATGGCTGATATACATAAATAGTTTGTAGAGTTGTGGATTTTTTTCCCTCAACAATGAATTTTGCTGGCAAGATAGTCGTAGAGATGGAAGTTCTTAGCTAGGACTTACCCAGAAGTAGCTTGGGTAGTAGTAGGAAAGATAATCTGATTTCCAGTTTCGCAAACATTCTGATTTCTTAAACTGGCTTGGGTAAAAGACGGGTGAATGTGCAGTCTTTAGTAGAGGATGTATCTTCTGTACATGAAGTCAAAGACATCATCGCCTTGGGTTATTAATTTTGTGATGACCAAGATGCAAAGTCCACAACTTGTGACCTCCTAAACTTTCTTTTAGAATTAGATGAAATTAATAAGGGCCAAGTATTTTTTTTTTTTTTTTTTTTTTACTAATCAGCGTGTTGAACTTACAGCTGCATAGGGTGGTAATCCTGAAGGAAAGCACTCCCTGTATACTTAAAGGCGCTTTGGTTCCAGCTGGTCACAGCAGATGATGTAGTTTACCCTCTTTTAACTAGGAAATCAAGCAAGGCACTTTGACAACCCTCAAATGATTGTCTGAGGCTCAAAAAAAAACAAACAAACAAACAAAAAAAACCCAACTCTGACAGTTTTTTGTTGTTTGTTTTGTGTTTTGGCTACCGCATATGCTGGCTTATTTGTTTATACTTTATTGTGGGTCATTTTTGAGAGACAGAGACCCTTTTTGAAGAAACCAATCTAAAGACATTTTTGGTTGTTAGTTTGTTTTAAAAATACATATTCTCAATCAAATGTAAATATTTAATAAATGTGTGGAATAGCATATCATGTTTTGTGAAAATATATTTGTCAGTAGATTTCTGGGGATTTAAAGTTGGCAATATTGCCATTTTAATTAGTTAGATTCAAATTCCTTAAGCTTCTCAATTTGGGCCAAGAGAAATCATGCAAGAAGAGTTTCAATAAAAATTAATTGGAATCTCTAGTACTGTATTATCTTAATCTTGGACTTTGTTCAAGATTAAGTATAAATGACGCTTCTTGAAAGAGTATGTGAATAGCCATGTCATGAATGTAGGTGTCACTGTTTCTCTTGCTAAAAAATGTTTATGCAGATAAAAGTATATTGAAATGCACTTCAAGGGAAGCCTTAGAAGAAACAATATGAAGCCTTACTACCTGAGCAAAAATAGCTATAGTTTTTAAATGGAGATTTGTTTTCAATACTTGGATATTTTTAGCTAGTGAAACCAAGAATAATTTTTTTTATTCTGCTGTGATGATGAAATGATATAGAAATGGTGACATTTTAATTTACCTTGAGAATAGTGACCACACCTACATTTCTGCACTTCAAAAACATTTTCCTTCAACATGTTTTATTGAGTAGGATTTCTAACATATTCTTCTAGGACACTCTGGTTTTACCCACATTTGTTACTATTAGTATTAATTACCATTATCTTCAATTCTTCATTCTCCGAATGTAGAAGAAGAAAGATTCCCATGTCAAAGTGGCCATCAGTTCCAAATAGCTTTTCAATTATTATTTATTGACTTCTAAATAGTGTTTTTATAGTGTTCGAAACCCTACTGTCTTATTCATCATTTTATTCTTACAGTGCTTTAGACATCATTGTCGCTTTAGACATCATTTTCACTTTAGTCAATGTTTGAGCTACTGACCAACGAATCAACAAAGTAATCAATTGGCATATGAGTTTATTTGAAGATAACATGAGGTGCCTCACACTTCCAAATTTAATAATAGAGATAGAAAACTGTTAGTGGTTCTAATTCATGAGACTCAGTGCTTTTCCAAATGTTTTACTTTTTTAAACAGCTTCACTGAAATATTCATTAATAATTGAAATTCAATTTATTTTAAGTTGGGGAAAAAAAACAGGAAAGGTTGCAAATGGCGATCACTTTTTAAATCCATCAAAGACTGTATCCTATTGAAGCTATCAAGTATTCTGAGGTGGGAGGGCAAGATATTTCCATGACAAATATTAAATAGAAGATACGACTGCTAGGTATTTGAGCAATTCCCCAGAGTGTTTGAACATTGAGATGTTTTCAGCAATGTGCTGCACTTCTCCTTGGCTAGCTTTTTTAACTACAAAATCATCTTATATGTCGTGATGAAAAATGAACAAAAACCTGCTACCTTCCATTCTTCAGTGGCCTCGTGTGGGACTATCAGCTCTATCATACAGCCTCTTATACAGCCTCTTCTATCTCACACACGCTCATCTTTAGACTGCTCTGTGCTTCTGTTCACTGGTCTTTCTCCCATCATTCCCACTGGGAACATCACATTCCTAACAGTCCCCTTCTGTACATTTCAGTCTCTCAGCTGAACTTACCCACCCGTTTCCTGAAGAAATCCTGGCTCTACTGGGAGCCATCATTTCCATAGCACTCTCCATGGAGACCTCTCTTCAGTCTTCCATGGACTGTTCATCATGGGACTAGGAGGCAGTGTTTCGATTCCCCCAGATCCCTAATGCTACTTCCAAAACCTCCCTGATTGTGAAAGCAGCTGTCTGATAATTCCAGGATCTTCCACTCCTTCTTGCTGTTAACAGCTGACTGCAGAGCAGTCCTCTGCATTTATCTTAGAGATGCTGGCAGTTTGCATGTTACCCTCTGGGCCACCTCACTTCCCAACATCATCCTGTGACATGGAGTGTATGTGTGTGACCCGTCCCACATACTGGCTCCAGAGTCTCTTGATGTCTTCTCCAGCAAGCTTTCTCAGGCTTTCTCTCCACTTGACTCGGTACTCCACACCTCTGGCCACACCCTGGAAATCGTTCCCACTGGCAAGTCTCATTTCAGCTGTTTCATAATGAACGATTTGCCACCCTTTTGGTGCACGAGGGACTTTATGAAGCAATATTCTTTCATTCAACAAATATTAAGTGACTGCCTACTAGGTACTGGCACTGGGCACTCCCCGGTAGTAAACAAAACAGAAAAATATCCCTGTCATCACAGAGGTTATGTTCTACTGTGAAAAGTTAAAAATAAAAAGATAAATAAGTAAAAGATATATAGTATGAATACGGTAATTTTATTCAATAGGAAAGGAGAATGAAGCATAATGAGGGTTGCAGTTTTAAATTGGGGAATTTGAGGTTGAAAAATTAAAAATAAAATAAAAATAATAATGAATATGAGTAACCAACATCTGAGTATTTACTATGTATAAAGCATCTCCATCTATTATCTCATTTCACCTGCACAACTCACTAATAAAAAAACTGAGATTCAGGTGATATAAGTAATTTTCACAGGGTCACACAGTCAAAAAGAGACAGAGTGGCAGGGCATGGTTTCTCACACCTGTAATTCCAGCACTTTGGAAGGCCAAGGTGGGTGGACCAACTGAGGTCAGGAGTTCGAGACCAGCTCAGCCAACATGGCAAAACCCCACCTCTACTAAAAATACAAAAATTAGCTGGGCGTGGTAGAACACGCCTTTAATCCCAGCTACTTGGGAAGCTGAGGCAGGAGAATCGTTTGAATCCTGGAGGTGGAGGTTGCAGTGAGCCGAGATTGCACCACTGCCCTGGAGCCTGGGTAACAGAGTGAGACTCCATCTCAAATAAATAAATAAAAGAGACAGAGTAATGATTTAAACTCTGGCCGCCTAGCCAGAGGCCACTCTGCTCCACCACCTCACCCTACTGTACATACATAATCTCATCAGTCCTTGCAACAAAGGTTTGGCCCTAATCTTCTAGACTTCCAGCTCTCTAATTTCCTGATACTACACCTTATTTTTCTCTTTTATTTTTAGTTGACAGCTAACAATTGTCCTATTTGCAGGACACCAAGTAATATTTCAATACATGTGTAATATGCATACATAAAAATCAAATCAGGATAATTAGCATATCCATCATCTCAAATATTTATCATTTTTGGGGTTGTGAACATTCAAAATCCTCTTTCAGCTTTTTGAAAATATGCAATAAATTAGTGTTTTCCCTGTTTACCCTACAGCGCTATAGAATACTAACATTTAGTCCTCCTATCTAGTTGTAATTTTGTACCTATTAACCACCCTTTGATCCCACTGAGACCTCTGTTTTCATATTCTTCCTGTTCTCAGTCCACTAACCCTGATGGAGACATTCATGTTCTTTTCATTATCCAGATGAGATCCCAGAGAGGAAAAATATGTTTCTGAAAGGACCTTAATCATTTGCATAATAGGAGCTACATTTTTTCTCTTTGGAGTTATATTATCTCTGTGAAGAAAAATAAATGCTTGGGCATTTTAAATGTCTGACCTTCTTAAGCAGATTATTAAATACCCCTACTTAGTAATTGGCAAGTCACAATTATAGTCACAGAACATTCAACTTTCCTTACCCTAACATAGCAATAAAGTAAGAAATTAACAGGTCAGATTACTTACACGCAGTCATAAGAATACTAATTCATTCACTTGAGAGTCACTAAAGAACGGAAAACTGGAAGATGTGACCACTTTTCTGGGAAGCAATGCCTCTGCTAATTTCACATTATTCTCAAGTGGGACATGTTTGCTAATAGTACTTACCCCACTGAAGGCCCCTTTCAATCAATAACAGGAAAATTATTAAGTATCCACTCTGCAAATCACAGCATTAAATATGACCAGGTTGAGGAAACAATACAGAAATATTAAAAGCAGTTTTACAAGGCTGTCTTCATTAGAAATATTAAAACCACTTTCCCTAGCTATTCTGAGTTTTTGTATGTGGACTGTATTGTATATCTAAAATGAAAAATCCATTCTGTTAAAAAAACTGAAGGTCACAGAGAGTTTTTTTTTTTTTTAATAGCCTAAACCTGTTAAGATTAAAGCAGAGCTGAACCTGCAAAATGTTCTCTCAGGCTGTCCTGCTGAGAACAGTAGTATACTTTACCTCTTCATAATAAATTAGTTGCCTCATTCTGAAAGTTTTGAGATTGACCAGCATGCTGATCATATTTGGTTTCCTGCTCTCTGAGGCAGTTGTCCTTTCTCATTCATGGTTAGTTTACAACTGTCATGCTGGTGATAGAACAGAAAGCCAGCAAAGTGTCCCCTCTTTCTGGTCTGAGATCTTGGCCAAAATTGAATAAATAGGCCTCTAGGGAGGAATCCTGTACATATGCAATTTCATATGTACGGAATTCATAAATGGACAGAATTCACGTTAGGATTCTACTAATGGGAAAGCTGGAGAGCAGGTGGTGCCTTCTATCCCAAGCACATAACCATGCAAGGAGTACCTGATTGATGAAAATATCATTTTGCTTGGATTCAGCATATCTAGGGTGCTACTGTTTTTACCAGTAATGCTGATGCAGTGTATCGCTGATGAGCCCTTAGCATGGGCTACATTCTGAGCTAGTTACTCCATATCCACAAGCTCATGTCATTCACAAGACAATCCTAGGAAGAGGGTACTATTGTTAATCACATTTTACCCTTAAGTAACTTTTCTGAGATCACACAGCTAGTTGGTGATTAAATCAGTTAGAGGGGAGTTACTGATAACACAGCTAGTCAGTGGTTAAATAAGTCAAAGGGAGTTACTATTACGTCACAAAACTGATGTTCCTAAGCACGACGATACTAAAGTCTTGGTTGTGCCGCTCAATAACCAAGTGATCTTGAGTATTTAATGTCACTGAGTCTCTGTTCTGTCATCTTTAAAATAGAAAGCGTAATACCCATCTGACAGGATAATTCGGAAAATCAGATAAAATGCACTGTTTTTGTTTCATAAAGTACTATGTATATGAAAGGTTCTAAATTATTCATACTTTGAGGTTGCATTCAAACTAAATAAGAATTAAAGGAAGAAACCAAGAAGATATTGCATCCAAGATGCATTTGTTTTCTGGTATTTTCCTCATCTCTAAAGTGGCCTCTTGAGTGTCTGGTGGTGACTGTGCTTAGAAGTTTCTTGTGTCTCTATCAGACTGACAATGTAATTTCTTATAATGGCACAAAATACAAAGTTGTTTCTGAATATGTCTCTCACATTCAGAAAATCAACCCAATCCAATAGGTTTAAAATAAACACTGGGCAGCAGTTGCTTTGCTCAAGATTGAAGTCGTTCTCTCTCCAGAGAGGAGAACACTGACAGTCAGCTGCTCTTCCCTGTGTGCAAAAGTAGATTCAGTAACGAGACTTCTCATATGACTAAAGCAATCAAATGGGGAACTAACAAGAACAGCAGAAAGTCTTGAGTCCCCCAAAAAGAAAGGTTGCTATGTGTGGGCAATTTTAAAACCTGAGGCATAAGTTAAATAGTTCCCTAGAGCAGGAAAGTGAGAAACAGAATAGAAAAGTTAAAGGATATTCACTCATTTTTCTGCATTTTGTGCTTCGCAATCAGTCCATGAGCTCTTCTTAGCTAAAAGCGCCTGTGCAGGAATTATGGAGGTAAAATCATATGACGTCTGCCTTCTAGGAATTCACAAGAAACAGAAGAATAGAAGAAGTAGAAAAGTTTGGCACTTCCTATACAAAGCATCCTGTAGCAAAAACAATGTTAGAATTGCAAACATGTTCTGGTAGTTAGGGTGATGGAAGAAAAGGGAATGACATTTGAACCTACATAGACTCTACTTTGAAGCAATGTAACATGTTACGTGAGAGTCTAATAGAAAATCTTACATAATATGTAAATGTTAACCTAAGGTATATTTGATATTATCGTAGGTATTAGAAACAGAAAGATTCCTCAATTAATACATATCTGTTTGATCTCAGTACACATATACATACACATGCACACACACATAGAGATAATAGAGAAAAAATATGGAATACATATGATGTCATTTATCACATATATATTCTGTATTATATGTATGCTATATTGATATATATTGACCTAGCATACATATGAAATACAGTACATAAGCTATATCACATTTTATATATGATGTATCATATATGCTTTCATGTATAATATGTATGAAATATGGAATATATGCTATATTGCATTTCACATATATTTTATATCACATCTATAAAGAAAGAACTGTGTGTGTGTGTGTGTGTGTGTGTGTGTGTGTGTGTGTGTGTGTGTGTGTTTATGCATGAGCCTGGAATAAGCCTTCTGGGTCTTAGTTATAGCCTCAGCACAATGTGTGACTTCAGGCAAATTACTTAACCTCTCTAAGACTTAGTTGCCTCCTCTGAAAATTGAAATACTAATGGCACCTCTTTCCTATAGGGCTGTAGTCAAGATTCAAGTCAAACACTGAGTACAGTGCATGCAAAGCACTGAGATATAAGCAACTGTTGTCCAGCTTCATGCATCCTTGGCTTGTAGCATGGCTGTGTTTTACTTCATTCTTGCCTGCTTTGGAGAAGCTTCAGCTGTAGCGTTCTTGTCTTCCTTCACATAAAAACCTGACAGTTTGATTCTGCTGTTAAGTTGCTACATGGTCTCCCTTCCTTGTTAGCAGGGATGACAAGTAGTGTTTTGTCTGCTAATATAGAGCAAGACAATGATTTGGAAGCAAATCCTACTGCGTTGTTGTACACCCTCTGCCTCCACTAGAGCCTGTTATTAAAGCTGACTTGTTGCGACTAATGGTCTGACTGGCAGTAGACTCCTGAGGGTTCTGTGTTAACACTGATGGGAAATGTGGCAGAAAATCTTTTACCCTTTCTTTTATTAAAGGATTTGTAAGTCATAGCACTTCCACAGATTTGACAAGTAATTTCAAACTTCCTGAGAAAAGAGTGGAGAAGCTGGGAATTCCCGGGGGCAACGGCTTCATCTTTAGATGGTTCTGAGCCTTCAATATGCAATTGCTGGCTGATGACCTCTCTAACCTTCGTTCCTGTTACGTCTTTTAAGAAGAGCTGTCCATAGACCTCGGCTGCCTACCCCATTTCAAAATACTTGTTTTATGAACCTCTGACATAAATGAATGAAGAAAGTATACTAGTGATTCAAAGAGATTTTACTGAGACTCAGGAGAATCTCCCATTTATGAGCCTTTTTGTGTGCCTGGTGTGGATATATTTAATCAGCACCACGTATACTCCAAACAAATTTTAGACAGCTACTTGTGAAAGGCTTTTGCAAACTATAAAGTACTATTCAAAAGTAATCATTTGCTAAGATAATAATCAATATTAATGAATATTTAATATGTACTAGGCATATGCTAAGAATTTTATATTAATTGCTTCATGTATTAAATCAAAGATTGGCTTGGAGATGTTAACATAAGGCATTAACATAAGTCATTGCCCTTAAGATTTTAACCCTTTTGTGTCTTCAACTATTTTGCACTGTGTGTGATAATCATTTCTGCTAGAGCATCAACTGTCAGCAGACAAAAAATTTCATGGATTTTCTCTTCTCTTCTGCTGATTCTGCTGCACCAAGTCACCAGGACACAAGTAAATATGGTCTTGGGGCTTCTTTTCTTGCTGACACACATTCACACAGGCAGCATGTGCTATTTACAACTGTGTTTCTTAGTCTTCTATTCTGAGTAATAAAAGCATGACTTCCCCTAAGACCTGATTTAGAGAATTGAAATATGCCTCTGAGAAAACATGAGAGGATTTTCTGGACAAGTGTCCCAAGAGTAATATCAATTGTTCAAGGATGTTTTGGAAGAGTTGCAATTACCACCGTGGCAAATGAGTCTGGGAAGAGGAAGTATGAGTTATTTAATGTCAGTTACTCCTTTCCTCAGATTTTTGCCTTTTTTGGAATTTACACACAGCCCATTTGCTATGAAACTAACAGCTCAAATAGCAGGTTTTCAGGCAGTCAGACTATGGCAGACTGCATTTTTCCTGCTTCTCCTATCATATTTATCAGTCCCATCGGGAGAATAACTTTCAGTAGTGCTCAAAATTACCAGCATCCAATTTGTAACTGCAAGGAACCTTTCAAGAAATGAAGAGTTCTCACTCACAAATGGGAGTTAAACAATGAGAATATATGGACACAGGGAGGGGAACAAGACACACCTGGGCTTGTCGGAGGGGATCGGGGGAAAGGGGAGGGAAAGCATTAGGACAAATACCTAATGCATGCAGGGCTTAAAATCTAGATGACAGGTTGATAGGTGCAGCAAACCGCCATGGCACACGTGTACCTATGTAACAAACCTGCACATTCTGCACATGTATCCCAGAACTTAAAGTAAAATTTAAATAAATAAATGATATAATTTTTATTAATTTCATTAATATTAAAACAAAAACAAGCAAAAAACTTCATTACTTTGGTTCACAATTTATTTCTTCTTTTTAATGATTTATTGTTTTTGGTATAACCTGAAAATTTTTTTGTTATAATTTGCTTCTTGCTATTAAACCATTTATTTTAATTTCATCATTCATCTTTATTACCTTTTTCTCAAATTTTAGTCAAATATTTTTAATTTTTCATATATTTATATTATATATCAAATATATAACATGTTATATATTTGATATGTAATAGTTGATATGGAAATATAAAATGTTTTAAATATGATACGAAATATATTAATATATTTATAAAATATTTGTACATATAAAGTTAATATCTATAATTTATATGTTTATATATTTATATATTATAAATGTTTATAATATTTTATATTTTAATCAAAATATCGTCTTTTCTCTTTAATACATATAAAGACGACAAAAGAAAGAAAGAAAGGAGAAACGTAGAAATCTCAATGTTTTTTAGAATTCCAAAGTAATTATCAATGTGTACTTATATGTTTGCCTCAATATCAAAGTAACACATATACATTATAGAAAACTTGGAAAAACTGAAAGGTATTTAGAAAAAGATTTATAATAAAATAACTGTAGATGACTATTATTATTTTGATATTTTTCAGTTCTAACATCTTGCATGGGAATGTGATTCTGTGTGTGTGTATGTATGTTCTATATTATCACACAGTGTATAATTATCACCCCAAAATCTATTTAGAGATCAGTAGAAAAAGCATTTTTGATGTTTTGGTGAAAATTCTCGATGAAACTCTCTCTGTATCTATCTACACACACATGCACTGACACACACACACACACGAATGTGCACTACATTTACTTGATCCCAAGAAGCCATACATTGGGATATGCTCCATTGTTTTCACAACTTTTTGGGTGCAAAATAAACTTTGTCAAGTGTAGAAAAGCATTTTTTTTCTAACCAATAATAATACACCAAGTGCAAGCCACTATCTTCAGTATAACCATCAGAAACTGAGCCTAAGTCTATTTCATATTCAGAATCTGTGACACATCTGAATCACTTCTGGCCATCAGCAGTTATAATTAATATCATAGGGGCTTAATGATTTCTCTGTAACACATGTTTGTAACCTTGACCTTTTTATACTCTTTGCCTTGATAGTTTAATTTTATGACACATAAAAAATTCCAGAATTTTATCTGCGTTCACTTTCCAGAATTTACTTGTAAATTGTTGCAAAGTAAACAAATTCCTTGAAGTCAACAAGAAGTTCTTGACAGATACAGTTTTAGCTCACGAGTATTCCTTTAGGATGCATGTCAGTCATAACCTACTTGTTCCATCTTTCAAAATTCTGTAGCTTCGATCCCAAAGGATGTGGTAATTTCTTCTGCCAGCAGTTGGATAGTCTGGTAGATAACTGTTAATTTTCCAAGAGAGTTGATGAGTTGTCCAGGGGCATTCACATCTCTGGCCCTTTTAAGCCTGTAGATTAGTGCTTCTCAAACTTTCTTTTCATTATCCTTTTTCATTTCCTTGCCCAGAGAGCCTGTATTAGACTCCGTTTTTCCCTAATTGCTCTCCAAATCAAATTCTAATATCACAGACGTACTGTACATCTGACCATGTGCTGTACATATATCTGTGTGCTTTATACATTTAACAAGTAAGATTTCTTTCACCTTCCCCAAAGAACCAATTTTCACCCCCTTTGGGGTGATACTTCCCCTTTGAGAATCCATGCCATGCCCGCATCTGTATCTTGGATCACAGCTTCCTAGATGTAGGGGTGAACATCCTTAACACAGGGTATGGTTTAAGAATACAATGGAAGTTAGACCTGGTTTTCAGTCCCAGCTCCCCTACTTCTGTAGAGCAAGTTACCTGGAGCAAGTTATTTAATTTCACTAAGCTTTCATTTAAAAGAGTGTACCTCAAAGCGACGTTTTGAGATTAGAAGACATGAGGCATGTAATGTGTTCAGCACAGTGGCCATCATATATAAGTGCTTTACATAAATTAGCTTTTTATATATTTATTCATATTCTTCATAGTACCATGATGCAACTGGTTCAGTTTCCGATGCTTGATCAGACTCTCATCACTGTCTGTATGAGAGTGTTTAGGATTTGGCTGCATGAGTCTTCATACTAAGGCAAAAAAAAACATTAAGATTTGAGACTAACTGAGGAAATCAATTTGAGCAAGTGTGCATTCACTTTCCTTTAATTATTATGGCTTTGTCTTCTGTTTTATATTCCTATTTAGCAATAGTATTTTCGTTGAAGGTACTCGTTCTGACTTGGATGATAAAAAGAAAGCGTAAGTTTCTTCTTTTCTGAGTCAAACATTTTAGGAAGTTAATTGAACTCAGCATTAATTTTGGATGACAGCTTAGGTGCTCTAGGCATAGACCCTGGCTGAAGAAAAATTCTCTACAAAACATGATGAAAAATGTCAATTGATTGTATGTTTCTGGACTGAACAGAATTTGAAAAGCAAAAAAAAAAATTGCACATGAAATGTATATATAACCAGGGCAAGTGGGCAGAGACTTATGAAAAGGAAGACTGGAAATAACTTTAATCCTATTTTCATACTCAGAAATTCAGTACTCTTAACTCCACTCCTTAAGAACTGACTTTTTTTTTTTTTTTTTTGAGACGGAGTTTCGCTCTTGTTACCCAGGCTGGAGTGCAATGGCGCGATCTCGGCTCACCGCAACCTCCGCCTCCTGGGTTCAGGCAATTCTCCTGCCTCAGCCTCCTGAGTAGCTGGGATTACAGGCATGCGTCACCATGCCCAGCTAATTTTTTGTATTTTTAGTAGAGACGGGGTTTCACCATGTTGACCAGGATGGTCTCGATCTCTCGACCTCGTGATCCGCCCGCCTCGGCCTCCCAAAGTGCTGGAATTACAGGCACACACCACCATGCCCAGCTAATTTTTTGTGTTTTTAGTAGAGACGGGGTTTCACCATGTTGACCAGGATGGTCTCGATCTCTTGACCTTGTGATCCGCCCGCCTCGGCCTCCCAAAGTGCTGGGATTACAGGCGTGAGCCACCGAGCCCGGCTAGAACTGACTTTCGTAAGTACACTTTCTTCATTTTCATGAAGAAGAACACGTAGCACTCTGAAAAGTATGTAGCAAGGATAACTCCCCGAGCGCTGCCGTGGGTGACAACGAGACCTATGGGGCTCTTATGTGGAAAAGTGTGGAGTCAAGTGGATCTAGAGTTGAACTGACTCCACCATTTCCTGGCTGCAAAAACATGGGTAAATGGTTCTCTCCTCTCACACTCAGTTTCTTGATCTGTAATATGAAGTAATGCCTTTCTGGACACTGGTTGTAGTGATGACTGAATGATGCACTATGTGTAAAGCGTAAAAGACAGTATCTAGCTCATAGCAAGTACTCAGTAATATTGTTCCTCCCTTTTTGAGGTTTGCCCCTTTCCCTCTGTATTCTCACTCAGCAGTAGTGGTGCTACTAACCTCAGGACAGGAGAAGCCGAAGCGGCACTTACAGAAGCTTCTTGACTGTTTTAAGCATAGTTTGTCAGCTGTAAAGTGGGGATCGCAATACATCTTTCTTAGAAGTGTGAGGATTTAATAATGGAATGCATGTGGAACATTTAGTGCAGTCCCCAGAATTCAGAAAGTTTATACTCTTTCAGTTCTCATTCTAGCATTATTAATAATTAGGTTAGGTGATAGTATAGGACTATCAAAACACCCAAGAAAATACTATATAAAGATAGATTTTTATATGCAGTATGCACACACACAGTTTCCACATGTATAAGATATATTTTATATAATCTAAGCCAACTACAATCATAATATTCCAAGATTTAGAGAAAAGGGAAAAAAATTAAAATTTGCATATAATAACTTCATTTTGACTCCTTTTCTCCCAAACCTATTCTAAACGTTTTTGAAGTTTTTGCTATGATAAAAAAGTAACTTTATAAATCATCACTTCAGCTAAGAGTCACAAGGTCACAGGAGAATACTTACCTTTTCAAGTTAAGCTCTCATAATACAGTTCTTTCTACTGAACTATATAGAAAGAATTTCTACTTTTCTTTTTATGCTTCCCTCATATAGTAAATGCATAAGGTGCTGAGGAGAGCCTGAAACAATATGTTACCTATCATGACTATCAGGCAAATTCTTCTTCACTGCTAATGATAATGGCTGCCAAGTTATCGAGTTTTTACTGTGTGTCAGGTACTGTAATTTACATAAACTAATGAAACTTTTTTTTTTTTTTTGAGACAGAGTCTCACTCTGTCACCAGGCTGGAAAGCAGTGGCATGATCTCTGCAACCTCTGCCTCTCAGGTTCAAGAGATTATCCAGCCTCAGCCTCCCAAGAAGCTAGGACTACCAGGTGTGCAACACCACACCCAGCTAGTTTTTTTGTATTTTAGTAGAAATGGGGTTCCACCATGTTGGCCAGGATGATCTTAATCTCTTGACCTTGTGATCCACCTGCTTCAGCCTCCCAAAGTGCAGAGAATACAGGCGTGAGCCACTGAGCCCAACCCTAACGAAACTTTTTACCCCAGTGTTCAATATCGGTTACCTTGCAGTTACAGGATTCTGAAGACAAGCAAAGACCATAGCAACATGAAAGTATTTACTTATAACCTTAGTTCCCATTCTAATACACTTTTTCCCAAATTAACACTAGCATCCACCAGGCATGGTGGCTCATGACTATAATCCTAGCACTTTGGAAGGCTGAGGCAGACAAATCACCTGAGGTCAGGAGTTCAAGGCCAGCCTGGCCAACCTGGTGAAAGCCCGTCTCTACTAAAAATACAAAAATTAGCCAGGCATGGTGGCGCGTGCCTGCAATCCCAGTGACTCAGGAGACTGAGGTGGGAATGCTTGAACCCGGGCGGTGGAGTTTGCAGTGAGCTGACGTTAAGCCATTGCACGCCAGCCTGGGGGACAAGAGAAAGCTCCATCTCAAAAGAAAAGAAAACAAACAAACAAAACAAACCTACTAACATCTATCTCACCCATTCCATGAATGCAGTATCAAGTTTTTCCATAAACATCTGATCATATACACAACGTATATGCCATGCAAATACAGGCCATATTTATTGCAAAGTGAAATTGCCAGTCTTAGGAAAGATACAGGATTCCATGAAGTCAGTGAAATTGATGATGTAAAACTTCTTATCACACTCAAAGTCATTGTCAGTTTAGAATTTAACAGATATTAAAACTATTAATTATTAAGAGGGAAAGATGTAAGCTTACATCAGAGCCACTTCAAAAAAAAGACAAGAAACTGAGAGACCCTTAGAAGAATTTATAAAACTCTCAATTAATTCTGCAATAATGGCTCCCTTTATGATTGTGAATCAAAGCCAAATCTGAATCTTGAGTGGTGTGTAAAGCTATAATACAATTTTATCAGAAAAATATACCCTTCCCAAAAATATCAACACAAATTATTTTTGTTCCTTTTAAGAACTTATTAATGTAGCTTAAACTTTGTTAATAAAAGATTGTTTCACAAGTTTAGTTTATGTCAACTTAGAATCTCAAACCTTTCTATCGTTATGTACTGTGAAATTTTAATATCCATTTTAAGTACCTTAATTGTTAAATGACTTCTCTGTTATTGACTATCCTCAAATAACAAGAACATAGAATATCCTATGTCATCATATTTAATCCTCCCAATGTCTGTAAAAGGTACTATCTTCATTTTACAATATGATGAAGCTGAAACTCAGAGAAGTCAGATAATTTTTCAGGGTCACAGAGCAGGGGATAAAATTCCGACTCAAAATTAATTCAATCTCTTTCCAACAGTCTCTTTGTCCCTGCATTATATATAACATATTCTATAAATTATTGTTGAATTGAGTCTAATTTATGCTTTTCTAATTCTAACTAATATTATCAGCTTTTAAAGAAAAAGC
Source organism: Saimiri boliviensis (assembly GCF_048565385.1). Taxonomy (NCBI): domain Eukaryota; kingdom Metazoa; phylum Chordata; class Mammalia; order Primates; family Cebidae; genus Saimiri; species Saimiri boliviensis. The sequence continues at coordinate 65,047,878 of NC_133459.1, forward strand.
TAGTCTAATTTTCACTCTTTGTTGCTTTATGCATCTTCTGGAACATCGTCTCTCTTGTATGCACTCTGAGACTTTCTGATGTCTCCATCTGTCGGTTATATCCCTGTATTGTCATCCCCGGGCATAAGGGTCATTTGCCTCCTACCTGCAGCAGACCTGGTAAGGTGGGCTGTTGTTTGGCCTAATAGCCTGTAAAATGGGGACAGTCTTTAAACAAATCAGACCACTCTCTCCTGCTGTCCATGCTTCAGTTTGTGTTTTTGGGGCGACTATTTCCAACCCCAGATGAACAGAAGGTAGTTAAAATATGCAGCTCTCATGGAATCTGACGTTAGTGGTGCGGAGCCTTCCTGAATTTGGATAAGACTGGGAGCACTGGCGTTATCGTCCTAATTTAACAGAGGTGTAGCTAGAATCACTGACCAGCTCAGGTCAAGTATTGAAGAAGCGCAGTCAAGACCGAAGCCCACACCATCCGACACCATCCTAAACTCCTTATTGCAGGCATTTGTTAACTGAATTTGAGGCAGGTTACTTAAGCACTCGAACTTTCCTCATCTATAAGAAAGAGATGTTTAAAATAGCACCTACTTGGTGAGATGGTGGTGCGAATTACAGGAGATAGCACATGTGAATGATTGCACAGAGTCTGAACACATTACATAATAGTTATTACCGTTGATAGTTAATTTTGTGACAAATACCGTGTCACCCCTGAGGGAGCTGCTAGTCTGATATAGATTTATACTAAATGTAAAACAACTGAAAGTAAGTTGTTCTCATGAGCCGGTTTTGGTGGGAGAAATTGCAACATTGCAAAGTGGAAGAGATTATACAGAAAATGGAGACAGTGCACGGGAAGGGGACCCTGGCCTGCCAGATCGCAAGCTTGCTCACTACGCATGATTGGCAGTAGTGGATAGGAGGCACCTTGATTAAACTCAGGAGGCAAACAATCACTTACATATAAAGGAAATCTTCATATACTTGTATTCCATTTCCGTACCTGTGCATTTTGCTTTTTTGGCTCTTATGTCTTCTTTTTTTTTTTTTTTTTTTTTTTTTTTCAAATTTTTTCTCATTCTTCTAAAAACTCTTTTTTAAAACACTTAAATATAGAGTATGTATTCCTTCCCCATTCACTTTTCATTTGTCTCCTTATGAAATGCTTTCATAAGTTTATGAAGGACCTCATCTTTTAAAGGTGTCAGATGTCATGCTGCTATTACAAATTTATTTTTGGCCTCAGGCTGTCTACATGTGTCTGTCTGTGTGACCTTGCTGTAATGAGAGTCACAGAAAACTGCCTTTCAGAAAACACACAGTCACACATTGGTGACCCTCTGTGCTCTCTTCCATTCCTCAGAACCCCCCAAGTGTGCATGTCAATAGCTTCCCAGTACTCTAGAGTTGCTTTTTTTGTCAGAGGTCCACAGGCTAAGGGCAGCCACTCATCCTTCTGGGGGTACCACAAACATGTCATCAGGTTCCTAAGATAGCTTTCTCCTGACTTCTAAACTCCTTGAGCAAGGTAGGGAGGAGGGTGGCATTCAGAGTCAGGCAGTGCTTGCTTTGATTCTTTACTTGCCAGGTGGCCATGGCAAGGCTGTTGAATGACTTGAACCTCCATTTTCTCATCTGCAAAATAGGAGCAAGAGTGGTACTTACAGCCCTCATAAACTTACAGTGGGGAGTTGGGGAGAGATAGCACGGGGAGGAAGGCAGCAAAGCACACTGCCACGTGTGCACCTGTGCAACAATCTTGCATGTTCTTCACATGGACCCCAAAACCTAAAATGCAATAAAAAAGAAGAAAAATAATAATAATTAATATAAGTAAAGTCCTTTGAATACTGGTTGGTATACATTAAAAGATAGAAATTTTCCATTCCTGTTACAACTACCATTCAGAAAGCCAGAAAACTTAGGATTGAATTTCAGCTTTGCCACTTACCAGCAGGGTTACCTTGGGCTACAGATAATTATACTTAGCCTGTGTAAACTCCAATGTACAAAGAACATAAAGCCACGTTAGTGTTTGATTTTTGATGTTATCGAAGGACAGGACAGACATAGAAGCTATGTCAATAAATACTGCCTCCAGTTGAATTACTTGTAAATTATTCTTAACAACCATAATATAACAATTACAATGTTAAACTATTCTCTAACTTCATGTAGTGTTTTATGTGTATTTAATATTATAATCCTCTTTTATACAATAAACTTCATAGAGGGAAGGGTATGCCTCATACATTTCTGTGTTTCCCTCAGCAGCTCCTACAATGTCTAATTATTATGGGAACTCACATTTCAATAAATCAATTTTGATTATTCCAATAATAAATGTGTTTATTTGAATAAAATAAACATGTATTCAACCAACTTAATCTCCTGTTGATACAAGTATTATATCAAACCACTTAAGTCAACGTAATAGCCACCTATGTGATATGTGAAAAATTAGGCACACATGCACAGAATATATGATAGAATTTTCGTGATGGAAGGAAGCTGAAAAAATTCTACTCTAACTCCATGCACAGTGAAGAATTCTATTTGTTTTATATCTCCCTTTGTTTCTGCCTAAAAACCTACTCAACTTCAAAGAACCAACTCTAATTCAACAACATCAGTAAAGCTCACCCTGACAAAATGACAGCAACAAAAACATTAATATTCATCATATGTTTTCCAAGTGCATACCACGTTAGGTACTTCACAGATGTTACCCTATTTGATGTTCACCATGAACCTTTAACATTGATACTATCGTTATACCATCTTAAGATGAGGAAACTGATTACAGAGAGATTGAAATACATGGTCCCTAGACATAGAGACTGTAAGCCAAAGAGCCAGGATTCACACCCAAGTCTATGTGACTGTAGAGTCCAGGTTTCCTTTGTTAAATCAACTAATAGCATCTGCCACACTGCTCATTTGGTAATTAATCTTGCAGCGAAATAATGCCATAGCGGTGTCACTTACACTATTGTCTTACCTAACCTCTTGTTTGCATACATTATTGTTACTTAGTTTGCCATATGTTTATGCCTTTTCCTCCTGAAAGACTACATATCTGTGTTCTCACCACTATCTTGCACATGGTAGTGTTTCAGAAATATGCCAGATCTACCCAAACCCCCAGTGAGGATAGGCTGTTTTCAGGGCAGTTTATTCTTCTGTTAAAAAGTTGTTCTTACTGTAAAAATTTTAAGTGCCTATAGATAACTTAAAATCATAGGATCTTAAAACACAGACACTATGCAGTCTATTGCCTTCATTTCACGATTGAGAGAACCTAACATTAATATAGTAGATTTTCCCAAGGCTACAGAGCCATTAACTTACAGATCTATAGCCTTGAACTCTGGTCTCCAAAGTCGCTGTCTGTTAATATTATTTCAGTTATTAGAAAACAATTTTCAGTCCACTCTTAGTCCTCTTAGGCCATAAGGTTTGAATTTCTCATCATGTTGGACACTTTTCTGGCTTTAGCCCTGTTTTCCAGTAAAGAGACTAAACAAAAACTCCCTGAGGTGCTATAGGGGGAACAAAAGCATTCATTTATTACTCATATCATTCTCATTGAGTATAATCTTTATGCAAAACACCTGGTATTCTTGTCAATTAAACATTGATCTGCCTTTGGATTTGGTCATTCTACTTTGTAGGAATAAATTACCTCTTAAGGAAATTAAAAAAGGAAAAGAATACCCGGTTATACAAAGATGGATTTCGTTTGCTATCTGGACGTGGTTCGACATCAGGAGAATGTCTGTAGCGTAACAAATAGTTGTGGGAAATGACATGTAGACCAAATAGCAATAAGGAATATTGTTAAGTGGGACAAAGTAAAACACAAAATGGGATATCAGTGGAATGTATAGGGATGTGAAGAAATTAGGGTTGTAAATTTTGGATCCTTAGAGGTAGGAAGGTTCTTTGTAAATGTTTGTTGTTCTGTGTGCTTCTGCTTCCCTGGCATTATTGATCAATTCTACAATAAGGACGATGGTGTCCAGAGCTGAGCATAGCCAGAAGAGGGGTTGTTGTTGGGGCGTGGGAGGAGGTGGGTAAGGAAAAATGGGTCTTGATCACGCCACAGGTGGCCTGGTGTATCATCACACTGAAGAGTGTGGTCTTTAACGTGCGGTTATGTGTTTCGATTCCCATCGATGAGCTTTAAAACAAAGCACACAAGCAAACAAAAAGCGGTCCAACCCTCATTTCTAGTGATGTATGTCTTACTCATCCTTTGATATAGCCCAAGCTAGGGAAGGTGTTTAGAACTCAATAATAGAAAGTTGATGATCAAAGAAAGCCTCCAGGTGCTTTTTTTTTTTTCACTTATTCTTCTACCAAGCAAGTTTTCACAAACCACAATTGTTTCATTAATTTTAAATCTTGATATATCAGAATTTTACATTTGTTTCTGCTGATATTTTTCTTATAACTTCCAGTTTAGTACCTCAAAAATTTAAGAAAAATTTTAGCACTTTTAATGAATCTGCCATGATGATCATCATAAAAATAGTTAATCGTTACTGAGTGCTTACTGTGGTTCAAGCGCTGTGCTAAATGCTTTGCCTCATTTTATCCTCAGAACAGGCCTACAAAATGGGTATCATGACATCATCCCTGCCAAAGATCATTTAGATAACAAGTGTCAGAGACAGGACTCAATCCCAGGTATGTCTGATGCCAAATCCCATGCTCTTAGCCACTACAGTGTGCCCTTTCTGAGCACTTCATTGAGTTTTGTCCAAGCCGCTGAAGACCCCAAGGCTAGGGACCAATCTCTGAGATAATCCACTAGAGAGTTCCTTCACAATGGATATATAGCTACTGATTCATGCTCTTTGGATGTTGTGATTTGTCTAATTGTCAATTTCCTTGGCAAGACCATGATCCATACAACTTTTACTATTTTCTTCACAAGACTATCATAGAAGACTATTAAATGCTTTACAGAATTGAAAAATATTATGATGATGACATTCTCTTTCTATACTAACATCTGCATTTCTCGTTTTTATCTTTTTTCCTAAGAAATATCCTCACTGACATTATTGTCTCCTTCACTAAATTATTCACCACACTTTGAGCCTTGTTTCCATCGAACTGTAAAATGAAGACGGTACTTACTTCACACATTTACATAGCTAGCATGCTCTAAACTCAAGTCCATTGCAAATCACCCCTGGTTCAAATACTTCAGAGGCCTCCACTTTCCATTCAGGGTGTTCTAACCCTAGTTTCAAAACTCCAAGAACCTCAGGAAATTTATAATTCTACTTTAAATAATAAAAATGATGCATATATGTGTGCTTTGCTCTGAAAAGTATTCTTAGATTTGTAGTAGATTATCAAAAATGAATTATGATTTTAATGGCTATAAAGACAAATTTTTCTAAGTATTTATATAAAATTCTTCATGACCTAATTGCTAACTCCCCAAGCCTCATACTCAAATTACCCTGCTCCTGTCACCCTTCAATACCCACTACACTCACATACACACACAACACCACACTGCCTGTGGTTTCTTAAAATGTGTATGCTCAGCTCCCCACGTACATACACGGTGGGCCTCATTCCTTCTACCATTTGTGAGGTCATATTCATCGTCAGACCTCAGTTCTGACATCATCTTAATGAAACCCACGCTGATCTATACAAGCAGCCTTAAGTGCTTTCATAGAGCTTTGCTCATACCATTCTTTTAAAGAATTTATCAAATCACTTTATTTGATTGTAGATTTATCTATCCTCCTCACCAAGTTTCAATTGCATAGTGAAAAAGACCCTGATAGAACAATTCAGCCCTCTTACCACCGTGGCCTAGTTCTAACCAGCAGTTAGAGAAGCCAGTAGCCATTCTTCTCCAAAATCTGGTAGTTGCTCAATAAACATTTGAACTAATGAGTGAGCAAATAAACTGAACAACACTATTGCAAATAATGGCCTGTGTTTTTGTGCCTTTATTGTTTATAAATGCGCACAAACCTTACCTTTCTGAGACCGAACTGTGAATAATTCGACATTTATTTAGTGAAAGGCCAATATAGTACAGGCTAGGTTTTAGGGAGTGTCACGGTCTCATTAAAGAAGCTAATGCCATTATTCCTTCCTTTTAAAATTTAGGGCTCTATGGGCAGCGAAGACTTAGCATGCACACGCTAACTTCAGACTCACCCATTGGCACTGTAATTATACACTTGGTACTGTAATTCCCTACTAAGAAGGCAAAATAATAAAACCCTCAGAATTGAAACTTTGAACTCTTACATACCCTAGTGCCAATCTTAAACTTTATGCAAACCAGCTGTGCAGGACTGAACACGTTGTATAAACTCTTTGCGCCTTGGTTCCATCAAACTGTAAAATGAAGACAATGCTTACTTCATACATTTACATAGGTAATATATAAAACACTTAGAAGTGTGCAACAAATAATGTTAATGGAGGTAATTACGATTAGCAAATGTTGATGATGTTGATGATTGGCATACTGCTGCTGCTAACATCAGCACATTGAACTGTAACTCATTGAGGACAAAGTACTATTGACAAAGTACACATTGACTCCTCAGTACCTACCGTAATACCTGTTACATAGTAGATATTAGATAACTGTTTGTTAAATTAATTGTCAATTGCCAAGTCCAAGAAATTGAAAGCCAAGAGGAGATAGAAAAGAGACTAGAATGAACTAGAATGATAAAGGAAAGCTTTATCGAGGAGGGAGGTGTACAATCGGTAGATTATTTTCAGACCTGGAGAAGAGGACAAAAGTTATTGAAGACAAAAGAAAATAAACATAACACTAAAGTATGTAGTCTGTGCCAGTCGTGGGAAGAAGTAAATGCAGTGTTTGGCAGGAAAGGGAAGCAGTGAGTATGTGACACAATTAAATACTTTATGTAACAATTACCAAAACTTTACTGTTCAATACCATGCCTAGAGATCAATAACAAAAACAATAATCCTAAACGTTGATACTTTCAGAAGCTACACACAGCAAAATGATTCAGGAAAATGATTCATTTGGAACACTCCATGGTATAGTGGGAAAAACATGAGTTTCAGAGGGAGATAAACCTAGGTTTGAATTTTTGTTTTACCACTTAACTAACTATATTATCTTGGACAAGTCACATACATGAAGCTTGGGTTTCCTCTTCCACAAAATGGGAATAATCATACCTATCCCACTGGGCAGATGTGGAATTGGAAGGAGATTATTCATGTAAGGCACCCAGTGAGTGCCCTGAGAGCTTCTGTTACTTTTAATAGTGTGAATTAGTGCATTTATGTGTTGTACTAAGTCGATGTGTATATTTTGGTTGCGTATGTTTTTGGACATGTAAACTTGAGCTTACTTGATCTGAGAGTAACTGGGCTTTTTGAAATGGAAATATCCAGAAAAAAACAAATGGGTTACGTGATACCACTTGGCCGCTATTCAAAATGAAAAAAGTTTTGAGTATGGGCAATTTATTGGACTGAATGCTTAACAGGAAACTAGTAATTGTCTTTATTAACCACCTGCTGTACAAACTGTCATGCAAATACTGCCTTATGTTTTATGCAAAACATTTGAAAACCCCTGTGCCTTTGTTCTGCTTGGATTTTCGTTTCTGTAGCAAAATACATAATTGAATTAATTTCAAGTGTGTTTGTCTGTAAACCAGCCAAATATTTCCTTTTAAATACTTGAGCTCTATGTTGAATATACAGAGTTATGGTTCTTAGTGCATTTACTTTTTTTACATTAAGGGGTAGATTTTGTTCCTTAATCCTTTAATGGGCTTTTAGTTTCACATACGCTAAAGTGTCTCCTATTTGCATAATAAATGAAAACTTTCCATTTCATGCAGGTTCTTCCAGGGGACCCAGCCCCCTAACCATGGGAGCCCAGGACACTCTCCCTGTTGCAGCAGCATTTACAGAAACAGTCAATGCCTACTTCAAAGGAGCTGATCCAAGCAAGTAAGCCTGATACTTGGTCCACAATCAGAAAAAATAGAACACTTTAGCCTGTTGAGTGTGAAACATCCTAATATAACCTTTTCATTCTTTATTTTAAAAAGCAAAAAAATAATTCAGTTAGCAATAGTAGATGGCACAGCTAGAATAGAGGTAAAAAATGTCATTAGGAATATTGATTTCATGCTTTTAAAAATGTATCGAGAACTTACCGTAGAAATCTTTGGTTCTGTTTTTATTGCAAGTAATGGAAAACTCTAACCCAGTTCTGTCAACAATGAGGAAATTTATTGTCTCATGAAAGTAAATGTGCAGATCATGTCTTTTATTGTCTTAGTTTTTCCTGGATGGGAATCACCCACATATAAATTAAAACAATTGTTCATTGGAATTAGGACATGAAAGAAAAAACACCTTTCCAAAACATCTAAAGTAGCAAGGGAACAAGTTTTCTGTGATCTTTACTACGTAATGAAAAACTGACTGAAAATGAAAGAGAAAGAAAAAATTATAATCAGAGCAAAGTAAAAATTATAGGGAAAATTCACCACCTTCTATTTACATGAGCCTGATTTCACTTATACGTGTAAATACTGGCAACGCACTTGATCTGAATGCATATGTGATGTAATTAAATATCTGACTTCTTGCTAAAGAATTCCATGGATAGGATTCAGAAAATTGATGGATTCCCTGAAATTATATTGTGTATTTTATGCATGTGTATGTGGGCATTAATCTATAAAAAGAGACTATAATAACATTTTTCACTTAACAAAGGGATTTGTAATCTAAAAAAAGATTAAAAGTGATTAGTGATCTATACTGAAAACTAAAAAACTAAGAGTTATTTTCAATAGTGTCGTTAATATGATTCCAGGTCTGAATTTGATCAACAAAGAGAAAACTTAGGTGAGGAAAGAATTGCTCTTAATTTTTTTACTTACAAAGACTAGTGTTTGGAAAAACTTAGTATTCATGACAATAAGAACAGGAAACCAGGCACAGTGGCTCACACCTATAATCCCAGCACTTTGGGAGGCTGAGGCAGGTGGATTGCTGAGGCCAGGAGTTCAAGACCACCCCTGGCAACACAGGGAGACCCTGCCTCTGCAAAAAAATACAAAAATTGGCTGAGTGTGGTGGTACACATCTGTAGTCCCAGCTACTCAGGAATTTGAGGTGGGAGGGTTGCTTGAGCCTGGGAGGCGAAGGCAGCAGTGGGTCATGATGACCCCACAGCACTCCAGCTTGGGTGACAGAGCAAGACTTTGTTTCAGAAAACTAAATACAATTTTAAAAACTGGAGAAAAAAAGTAAATGTGTATAAAGAACACTAGACTATATTATAAAAAGTTTTTGAAACAGTGATAATTAAATATAATTACAACTTGGATCACCATATATATATTAAGTGGAAATTGGTACGACTAATCATGAATCCTCTTGACAGTTCAGAAACACTAGTTTTAGATTTAAAACTCAAAATCTAACAATATTATACTGGAAAACTAATATAATTAGTAACTCCACCTTTTAGTGTACTAGCAAGCCACTAGGACCTTTCAACTTCATGTCTCTTTAAACAACATCTAGATTTCATTCTATGCCCAGAATATTATAGAGAAACAAACACTGTGGACTCTGGATTCTCCATGTCCTTTCTCTTTCATCTTCAAAACAGAAAGGCCATTTGCCACCTTCACATATCAATAGAAATTACAAGCTACCTCCTACAGAGCATACATCTGAACTGTTAAAGCGAGTAGACAACATGAGCGTTAGCTGTAGATATGCTTTATTCATACATATTTGTTCTGCAGAATCTTCTCTGGCCAAAGAATTTGCATAATTTTCTGTCATTTCAGTTCCGAAAAATATTTATCACCGACTACTTATGACCTATACCTTAGAAAATCAAGTTGGCCTGAATTGAGAAAAGCAGACAGAAACACCATTTAGTTTTTATTTTATTTTTTGAGCTAGGAATCTCTCCTTGTCACCCAGGCTGAAGTGCATTGGCACAATCATAGCTTACTGTAGCCTCAACCTCCCAGGCTCAGGCAATCCTCCCATTTCAGCCTTCAGAGTAGCTGGAACTACAGACACATGCTACACCCAGCTAATTTTTGTATTTTTTTTTTGTAGAGATGGGGTTTGATCATATTGCCCAGGCTGGTCTTCACCTCCTAGACTCACACGATCTGCCCATCTTGGTTTCCCAAAGAGCTAGTATTGCAGGTGTGAGCCACTGTGCCTGGCCAAAAACAACCTTTTTAAAAAATAAGAGTAATCAGGAGTGTGGAGTGAATGTATATACCTGAGTGAAAACCATCGGGAATCACACAAGAATGAATTCCTCTTTGCTTCCCAATTGGCTTTCGTTCATTCATCCACTAATTTATTCAGAGAGACCTACTTGGTCTCCCTTCTTCAGCTTTTGCCCCCCTACAAAGTCTCAACATACCATGTCACTCTTCTGCTCAAAATCCTCCTATCTTGTTCAAGGTAAAAACAAAGTGTTTCATAATGCTGTTATGAGGCCCTCCATGATCTGCCCTTTGAGACTCCCCAGCCTCACCCCAGTGGCTGTTTCTCTGATCCCATCTCCACCTTTCTTCCCTTATCCATGACTGTGCCTCCATCCCTCACCTCCATATTTACTCCACTCCATCCACATGGCCTCATGGCATCTCTCTTCTATCACCCCAATCCATCTGCATCTCAGGTATTTTCATTTGCTGCACTTCCTGCCTTCGTGAAATCTTCTCCTAGGTATCTGAGTGACTTGTCCCCTCGTTCCCTTCACGATTCTTCAGTAAATTTATCAATCCTATATAAAATGTTATTCCTATATAAAACAACAATATTTTTTCTATCCTATATAAAATAACAACACGTCTCCCCACTCCCGTCAACATTTTTTTCCTCTTTACCTCACGTTCTCTTCCTCCATAGTCCTTCTCTCTAACATCCTACATCTTTTGTTGTTGTTGTCATCCATTATCTGTCTTCTCCCCCACTAGAATGCAAATACCATGAGAGCTGGATTTTGCCTATTTGGTTCACTGTTGTATCCTCGGCTAAACAGGACAAAGCATATTTGCTCAACAAGTTGAATTGAATTACTCACCTAACATTTACAAAATGGCTACTAGGTACTTGTATTGTGCTAGACAGGAGATATATTAGTGATAAAGACTCCTCGTATGAAAACTAGGACTTGTGCACAAATATAATACCAAGTGCACCATAGAACAGGTGTAGCTATGGTGCAATAGGACTCAAGAAGCCCAATAACATTTTTTAAAATTCCAACAAGTGGTATAGCAACCTATCCCCTGTCAGCCTGTCACAACATAAGCCAGGGTTTTCATCCTGGTTCAGTTTCCCAATCCACTAAGACAGGCATAGGGTGCTCTGTACCTGCAAGCCTGGTGTTTGCGGCCTTGGCACTCCAATGACATGGCACTTGAGCCAAATTAATATTAGTGTTTTTCCTATACCTTCCTAAATTGAGCCTTTGACTTGTGGATGTATATAGAATCAGCTTTAATTATATTGCCATAAATAGTTGTAGGATACCCTGAATGCTGGCAGGTGGGAGATCCAATATAGTTCATTAAAAATTTGAGATCAGAAACTTATAAATGAATCATAAAGTGACACTCTTCTGTATTTAACTTCATCTTCAGCAACCATTTTATTGTTCTTCCTTTATTATTCACTTTCAAGGAAACAGCTCAAGTTCTATCACCAGGTGGAAATAATGCCAACCAAGGTACCAAACAGAGAAATGATGCAGCAAAGGCATTTGGACTTGATTTTGTCTATAGTTCCCTGTCATTCTTCATCAAAGCCATTCTTCTCAGACCATCCATTGGAAACAGAAATCTACTATCTTAATTATCATATACTATGATATGTAACCCATTTAAATATAGTTATACTCTAATTATTCAGAGCACCTGTAACAGGGATTCTGATATCTAAGACTTTCTCAGTAGCTGACAGGCAGCGAGTTCCTCGACCTTTGCTGCTGATTGGGGAAACACATCTCCCGCTATTAGTTCCTATTTAAACAATGTTGGTGCTTAAAAATAAGGGTCAGAGATTAGCTCTCTAATTCCCTGGAAAAGCTTAGGTTTCTCAGCTCTAGCCTATCTTTCTTTTATCAACACATTTTAATTATTTATTCAGTATCTGTCTTCCTGTTTAAAGTAGAGGTTTGCACAAGGACCATTTGTCCAATTTGTCACTGCCAATTCGAGCTCATTACATTGTGCCTGGTATGTTGTATAGGCGCTCTATAAATAAATATGTAAATGTATTAATTCATTTTTTAAACATTGAGTTCTCACTCTGAGTTCTGTGTTATGCACCGTTGCCCTCCCAGAACCTATGACACAGAACTTGTCTTCACAATAGTAGATCAGATGTGCACTAAACTGGAACACAGTTTTCCAGAAAAAGATCTGTACCAGTCTCCAAGAGAAACCAGGAATGGAAAAACCAAGGAAGGCTCAATGGAGAGGATCTTAAGAAACATTTCAGAAAGGCCTTCTTTTGAACTGAGTCTTATAATATGAAAAGTAGTACATAAGCCAAAGAAAGGGAATGGTAAAGAAGAGAAGAGAAGCTACATCCACACAGATGGACACCGAGAAAGAGATGTGGGGGGTTATTTAGCAGTTCATATAAGTCGTATTTTATGAGCGGGATGCATTTCTGATGACGTCACACCTTCCCTGAACAAAACTGGCCAGTGTTTCTGTGAGCAGCCCACGGGTGCTGCCGGTGGCACTAGAGAAAATCCAGTGTATAAGTCACTTGGCTGGTTGACTTTGAAGTTTTGCCATTTTTTGGCAAATATTTCATTTGTGAAGATTCACATGATTTCTTATTTTATTCATGAAGTAAGCATCTATTCATATTTCCATCTCACATTATTTCCACAATTCAAACTCACATGAAATGTAGCCACCTTGCATGCTGGTAGGAACAATCCTTATGATTTTTAAAAAAAGATATTTCTTTAGTAAGTATAGAAAATACTAAACTTTTATATGGAAAATTCCAGTTCAATTTAGACACTGGATGGATTAATACATCAACAAAAGTTCTGACTCTGACAGTAGTGATACTGAAATGTAATTGAGGCCTCAGTACTTCTTACATTGGCCTACATGGACCACTTCTCCCACCTTCTACCCAACACTGTAATCCTTTTGAAAGCAGAGGCTATTTTGCTCATTTTTAAATTACCACCCCACTGGAAAAAATAATAACAACTTGCATAGATAAGAGTGAATAGATAGATGTCTATTGAGTTAATAAATGCCAGCTCCTCCCCTCTCTGACTTGCTTTCAAAACAGAAATTTTATCTCCTACCAAGATACCATTTAGATCTTATTTTGAACAATCTGGAAAGACAACTGAGAAAATTCCCTACCAGTTAAAAAACATTTTAACTGGTAGGGAGCTACCACTGCTAATAACAATATACTGAGTGATAGTAGGTGCTGAAATCTAATTTTACAAGTGCTCTAATTGTTTCCTTTTTTTTTTTCTTTTTTGAGACGAAGTCTCACTCTGTCGCCCAGGCTGGAATGCAGTGCCATGATCTGGGCTCCCTGCAACCTCTGCCTCCCAGATTCAGACAATTCTCCTGCCTCAGCCTCCTGAGTAGCCAGGATTACAGGCGTATGCCACCACACCCAGCTAATTTTTGTATTTTTAGTAGAGACAGGGTTTCACCATGTTGGTCAGGTTGGTCTCGAACTCCTGACCTCGCGATCGACCCACCTTGGCCTACCAAAGTTCTGGGATTACAGGCGTGACCCACCATGCCCGGCCTCTAATTGTTTTCTAATAGAGCTGCCAAGCAATATTTTCTACATGTCCACATATGGACAAATATCAAGAGTAGACTCAGCTTGAGGGGGAAGTCTAGGCTCAGAACCAATTCAGCACTAGTATACAAACAAGGTTAATGGATCTAAAAGGTAGAGAGGGACGGCAGCAGTTTGCTCCCAAACTGGGAGATCATCAGTATTCTCTGGGAGAGATGGAGATGCAAACTTCCAGAAACCAAAACTCTCATTCAGAGCGCGACAAAGTTATGGATTTAACACCTGTGTAAGAGAGGTCCACATGGCAACTTTAAGACTCATCTGCTCCCCGTCTCTGCCCCAAACCCAGCCTTATACATACAAGGCTATAGCAGTTCATCACTTAAGCTATTTTGAATGTACGCCAGAGAGCACCTCACCTGAATGAAGTATATTTGTATATTTCATCAGAGTTCCACAATATATAAGGTGACTATGGGACAAAATGGAGTCCCCATGCTCCAATGTGAGCAAAGTTTTCATTTATTAGCATCAATTTCCCTAGAAAGTACATACCTGTGAAGTAATACAAGAGTCAGCTATGGAAACGTTGGAGGAAGTCGTAAAGAAGCTCACTCACTTTAAGTATTTACTGTTTCCCAAAGAAGAATAAGCCTTGTGAAACTTCTGCTTCTAGCCAACGTAGAGTAACAGACCAATTTATCCTTCTACCTCAAACAGCTTAAAAATGAGCAAAATATATAAAACAATGACTTGCAAGACTTGAAGGACAGTGATCCCTAAGAGGAGAGGTGTGCCCTATGATTGCTCCAGCTTACTTCCTTGAGAGTTTTCAGGCCTGGCATAAGGAGAGCCCAGCTGACTTCCAGCTGCTCATGGGGAGGTGTTTCACTGAGGCTCTCTACTACAAAATTGGCTGAGGGAAGTGCCCGGGGAAGCTAAGGTAGATGGGTGCTGCCACCACCATGCACTGCAAAAGATGGCAGTGGAGAAGGTGTGAACATGGCAGGAGCCTGGAGCCAAAGAATCCATCTGCATTATAAGATCTGGGCATTGTGGCAGCCCGGCCAGTCGTTTTACGTGAGTCAGATGATAGGAAAGCTGTCTGTGCTACCAGGTGCTGCGAGAGCTATGTGGCTTGCAAAACCCCCGCTCTGGGGACACTACATGCACTGCAGGAACCACAAACAAGCCTCTTGCACTGCAAAAACCTGGCACTACATAAGCCTTCTGCATTGCGAGAGCGTGTATTTGCAAGCAGGCTGAAAGGGAGAAAGAAAACCCCTTTCTCCTGCAATGTGTCCGTAGTGTCTCTATTGACAAAACTAAGCGTGGTTCCTGTAAGCAAAGAGAAAACATATTAAGGGTCCATTAATTTTCTCAGAGTAGGTGGTAAAGGGTGAATTGGCACTGAGAGGCAATGAATTGATTTTATATAGACATTGACACAGTGATTATAAATCTCATGTGGAAATTCAAAGGGCCTACCACAGCCAAAACAACTATGCAAAGGAACGAAGTTAGAGGACTAACATTATTTGATTTCAGAACTATTATAAAGCTACTGTAATCAAGACAGTGTGATATTGTCTTAAAAGTAGACCAAATAGATCAATAGAACAGAATTGTGAATCCAGAAATTGACTCACACGGATAAGGACAATTAAATTTCAACAAAATTTTCAAGGTAATTCTGTGGACGGTCTTCTCAAAAAAAATGGTGCTGAAACAACTGAATGTTCATACACACACACACACACACACACACACACACACACACACAAACTGAGATTCGTACTTGACACTGTTTACACTGTAAGACTAAAATAGGTGAAAATGGGTAATGAAGCTAAATGTAAAACCAAAGATTTTTTTAAACTTGTAGAAGAAAATATAAAAGAGCCAGTTGCAGTGGCTCATGCCTGTAATCCAAGCATTTTGGGAGGCCAAGGCATGAGGACTGCTTGAGGCCAGGAGTTTCAGGCTGCAGAGAGCTCTGATTGCACCACTGCACTCCAGTCTGGGTGACAGAGAAAGACCCTGTCACAAAAAAAAGGGAAAAGAAAGGAAAGAAAAGAAAATACAAATGAAACTTTTGTGACCTTGGGTTTGGCAAAGATTTCTTAACTAAGACACCAAAAGAATGACTG
This sequence comes from Saimiri boliviensis, assembly GCF_048565385.1. NCBI lineage: Eukaryota > Metazoa > Chordata > Mammalia > Primates > Cebidae > Saimiri > Saimiri boliviensis. The sequence continues at coordinate 65,063,876 of NC_133459.1, forward strand.
GATTAGATATAACCCATAAAAGAATAAACTGATGAATTAAAAACTTTGGCTCTTCATAATAGAATGATTTATAATCCTTTGGGTATATACCCAGTAATGGGATTGTTGGGTCAAATGGTTTTTCTATTTCTAGCTCCTTGAGGAATCACCACACTGTCTTCCACAATGGTTGAACTAATTTACACTCTCACCAATAGTGTACAAGCATTCCTATTTCTCCACATCCTCTCCAGCATCTGTTGTCTCCAGATTTTTTAATGATCGTCATTCTAACTGGCGTGAGATGGTATCTCAATGTGGTTTTGATTAGCATTTCTCTAATGACCGGTGATGATGAGCATTTTTTCATATGTTTGTTGGCCACATAAATGTCTTCTTTTGAAAAGTGTCTCTTCATATCCTTTGCCCACTTTTTATTGGGGTTGTTTACTTTTTTCTTGTAAATTTGTTTTAGTTCTTTGTAGATTTTTGAGGTTAGCCCTTTGTCAGATAGGTAGATTGCAACTATTTTTTCCTATTCTGTTGATTGCTGATTTACTCTAATGATTGTTTCTTTTGCTGTGCAGAAGCTCTTAAGTTTAATTAGATCCCATTTTTCTATTATAAAGACACATGCGCATGTATGATCATTGCAGCACTGTTCACAATAGCAAAGACTAGCAACGAACCCAAATGCCCATCAACAATAGACTGGATAAAGAAAATGTGGCATATATACACCATGGAATACTATGCAACCATAAAAAAGGATGAGTTCATGTCCTTTGCAGGGACATGGATGAAACTGGAAACCATCATTCTCAGCAAACTGACACAAGAACAGAAAACCAAACACTGCATGTTCTCACTCATAAGTGGGTGTTGAACAATGAGAACGCATGGACGCAGGGAGGGGAGCATCACACACTGGGGCCTGTTGGGGGTTGGGGGAACTAGGAGAGAGATAGCAGGGGGTGGGGGATTGGAGAGGGATAGCATTAGGAGAAGTACCTAATGTAGGTGACAGGGGGATGGATGCAGCAAACCACAATGGCATGTGTAAAAATCCTGCACAATCTACACATGTACCCCAGAACTTAAAGTACGATAATGAAAAAAAACCTTCTGCTCTTCAAACGTGATTTTAAGAGAAAGAAAAAACAAAACAAGCCACCGACTGGGCTGCAAATTATATATCTGATAAATGACATGCCCAGAATATATAAAGAAACCTTAACATTCAAAGAGAGAACAAACAACTCTATTTTAAAACTTGGCAGACAGTTTAAGCAGTCACTTTGCCAAAGAAGATAACTGATGATAAGCATATAAAAGATGCTTACGATTCTTAGCCATTAGGGAAATGCAAATTAAAACAACAGGAAGATACCACTACTCACCTATTAGAATGGCTAAGATTAAAAAGATCAATTCTACCAAGTGTTGGTGAGATATGGGAGAACTAAAACCCTCATGCACAGCTGTGTTTTTCACTTTAGAAAACATGCAGTTTCTTTGAAAGCCTACACCTATTGCGTGAGCTAATGACTTAAGTAAGTACCCTCCTGTGTACTTACCAAAAGAAATGACAGAGTATATTCATAGAAATACCTGTACACATGTATTCATTGCACCTTTATTTGTAATAGGCAAAAACTGGAAAGAACCCAAATGTTCTTTAGTAGGTGAATAAATGTTTTTTAAATGTGGAATATCCATACACTACACAGCCACAAAAAGAAATGAACTATTGGTGCAGACAACTACATGGACAAATCTCAAAATAATTATGTGGAACGAAAGAATCAAAAAAGCACACATCTTACAGTTCTGTTATATAAAATACTAGAAGTTGCAAACAAAGGTATAGTGACCAGACGCATATTAACTCTTGCCTAGGGACAGGGAAAGGAAATAGCGGGAAAGCTTACAAAAAGGCATTACGAAGAAAGCATGAGAAAACTTTTAAGGATGATGGAAATATTCACTCTTCTTAATTGTATGATGATTTTACATCATATAATCTCATGGAATTTTATACTGTAAATAAGTACAGTTTATTATATATCAATTATATCTTCATAAAGTCTTCTTTTAAAAAAAAAAAAAGAATTATTTTCTCTTCCACACTATCATCCCATTGTGTTAACTCATGTGACTGATTTTACAATTTGACCAAATAGACCAATTAATGGAATGAAGCACTAGTTAAGTGCAAGGCAAAAACTTTACCTCATGAGTACGTAAAAGAACATGCTAAAGGCATTACTCACGTTACTTGAAGAACTAAGACAATCCCTGGGAAACAATGTGATAACATTACATAATTTAATATCTTCAAATATGCTGCCAAAAATTCAGGAATCAAAGTGAAGGGGAACCACTAGAGTTCAATGCATGAGGTGAATCTATAGACTTCTACAGAAAGAGAAAAGCTATGCTTTTCTTCTTACATTTTGAAACACATAAAACAAAATAGTCACTTTTTAAAATAAGTGTTAACCATTGAGTTCTCAGGTAAGTTAGAAATGATACACTGCTAGTGGGAGTGTAAATTAATTCAACCATTGTAGAAAGTAGTTTGGTGATTCCTCAAAGAGCTGAAAGCAGAACTACCCTTTGACCCAGAGATCCCATTACTGGTTATATTCCTAAAAATATATAAATCATTCTATCATCAAGACACATGCACTGGCGTGTTCATTGAAGTACTATTTGCAATAGCTAAGACACAGAATCAACCTAAATGCCCATCAGTGGTAGACCAGATAAAGAAAATGTGTTACACAGACACCATGGAATACTAGGCAGCCATTAAAAAGAATGAGATCTTGTTCTTGCAGGAACATGGATGGAACTGGAGGTCATTATCCTTCACAAACCAACACAGAAACAGAGAAACAAACACCACACCACATGTTCTCACTTATAAGTAGGGGCTGAATAATGAGAACACGTGGACAGAAAGAGGGGAACAACAGAAACTGGGCCTACTTGAGGGAGGAGGATGGAAGAAAAGAAAGGTTCAGGAAAGAAAAAACCTATCAGATACTGCGCTTGGTACCCAGGTGACAAAATCATCTGTACACCAAACCCCCAAATCACGTTTGCTTAAATAACAAACCCGCCCGTGTACTCCTGAACTAAAATAGAAGTTAAAGTATTTTTAATGGAATTGTAAAAGCTATTTCGTCTATTCTGCTGTTTAACATTGCCTCATACATTTTTTTTCACAGTGGTTTTGATTCAGAGTATTGACATGGGTTTTCTCTCTTTTTCCTCTCTTTTGATATGCCAGATGTATCGTTAAGATTACTGGAGAAATGGTGTTGTCCTTTCCTGCTGGCATCACCAGACACTTTGCCAACAACCCATCCCCAGCTGCTCTGACTTTTCGGGTGATAAATTTCAGCAGGTTAGAACATGTCCTGCCAAACCCCCAACTTCTCTGCTGGTAAATATGATTTTGCATAAATTTTTCAGAGATATAGGTGTCTTAGTACTTTGTACTTAGATGAGGGATATATCTTATCAAGATAGTCGCACTGGAATGAAATTACCACCACTCAGATATATTTATAGATTCAGACCCAGAACTTTTACCAGCTACCAAAATTCATTGCAGGTGATTGTGTGTGTATGTGTAACTGCATACGCATATATGTATTTTAATGGCCGACTATCTCAAGTGGTTAGAGAGAATCAGAGTAAGAAAATCTGTATCGGCAACAGTTTATTCATTGTCTGCTTCACTTATTATCAACAGGCAGTGGATGACGATGGTGGGAAATTAGCCAAATAACAAGAATGAATTCCTTTCATTGTATGAGCATCTTTTTATTTTTATTTTATTTTATTTTATTTATTTATTTACTTTGAGATGGAGTCTTGTTCTATTGCGTAGGCTAGAGTGCAGTGGCACCATCTCAGCTTACTGCAACTTCCACCTTCCAGATTCAAGTGATTCTCCTGCCTGAGCCTCCCAAGTAGCTGGGATTACAGGTGCCTGCCACCACGCCTGGCTAATTTTTGTATTTTTAGTAGAGATGGGTTTCACCATGTTGGCAAGGCTGGTCTCAAACTCCTGACCTCAGGTGATCTGCCCACCTTAGCCTCACAAAGTGCTGGAATTACAGCCATAAGCCACTGTGCCTGGCCCTCTTTTTAAATCAATTGTGTGTGTATGTGTGTATTTAATAGTTAGAAAATGTGAAAAATTACATTTATGTAAACATATTTGCATAAGTTTCCTTTATGTCATACATGTAAGGTTCCATCAAAATAACAGCCATTACAATGAAATTGTATTAACTATTAAACCTGAATTTGATGTCTTTATTATGCATATGCACAGGCACAGTAACACAAACCCACATGCATGCATGCTGTGAAAACGATCAATTATACAAGTTAATTGTTTGCAGTGAATGAGCAGAAAGGAGTCTTCTTGACAGTTTCTCCATCAAGTCCTGATGTTCATCTACAAACCTCTAAGTGGTCACCTTTTTCTTTACTGCAATCCCCCTTGTCTAAGTGACCACGGCTTTTTCCCTGTACCATTGCAATCGTTTTCTCCTTCTCTCCTGAATCCAATCTTGCCCTCTCCAATACGTTTTAACAGCCAGGTGGTCTTTTATAAGTAAAGCAGGTCATCGTTGTTCGTAACTCCCTGGTGGCTTCACATTACATCTGTCCCAGAATCTAAACGTGGAGCCCTGAGTGGTTGACCTTGTCTACTTCTCTGTTCTCATCTCCCACCATCCTGCCTCAGAATCCTTTTAGCTCCAGCAAGACCTGCCAATCTCAGAAACAGGCTGAGTCCTTTCTCACAACAGGGCTTGGTAGCACTTGTTTTGCCTGGAATACTATTTCAACTTTCTTCACCTGACTCCAACGCATCCTTTAGTCTCAGCTCTACTCTGCCTCTCGGACTATCCCGTTCTCCTCCCCATATCTCCACTGACCAGCCCCAAACTATTAGCTTGGTGCAAAAGTAATTGTGGTTTCCAAACACCACATGTTCTCACTCATAGGCAGGTGTTGAACAATGAGAACACATGGGCACAGGGAGGGGAACATCATACACTGGGGTCTGCTGTGGGGTGGGGGGCTAGAGGAGGGACAGCAGAGGCGGAGTGGGGAGGTTGGAGAGGGATAACACTGGGAGAAACACCTGATGTAGGTGACAGGGCCACCATGGCATGTGTGTACCTATGCAACAATCCTGCAAGATCTGCACACATACCCCAGAACTTAATTTTAAAAGTACAATAATAATAATAAAAAGTACAATAAAAAAATTAAAAAGTAATTGTGGTTTCTACCATTACTTTTTTTTTTTTTTTTTTTTTTTTTCTGAGAAAGAGTCTCACTCTGTCACCCAAGTGATTCTCCTGCCTCAGCCCTCCAAGTAGCTGGGATTACAGGTGCCTGTCACCGTGCCCAGGTAGAGACAAGGTTTCACCATGTTGGCCAGGATCGTCTCTAACTCCTGATCTTAGATGATCCACCCGCCTCGGCCTCCCAAAGTGCTGGGATTACAGGCTTGAGCCACCATGCCCAGCCTTTACCATTACGTTTAAATGGCAAAAACTGCAATTACTTTTGCACCGCCTTGTTATTCTCTCAAAAGGTACCTGTTCTTTTCCTTTGTAGCACTTACTACAGTTAATAATGACATACCTATTTGTGTTTCTTCATTCATCCATCTTGCCCACAAGACTGTGCAAGCCGTGAGGGAATGGAACAAGTCTCTTAATTCAAATTATTGATTCAGCTTCTCTTTGTGTTTAGGTTGTGCACGTTCAGCCAGTTTAATTTTCAAGGTTTCTCCATCTGAAATTAGGAATTATGTGCGAATATCTTGCCAGTTTGTTTGTAAATCTGACTGGTGTGATAGTTACAGCTTTTGTTGCATTTTTAGGCAGTTACGTTGCCAAGTTCTTAGGCATATGTGCAAGAGTTATATACATATATTAACATATTGGTCTAATAAATAGAATCAAAATCACTCAAAATGGTTTTAACAAAATATTATATAGACCCTTGAATTATTATTTGCAAAAGTAAAAAAAAAAAAAAAAACAGAAATAAAATACTTCCCATTAATTTGGATCTTAAGAACTCTAAATACTTGATCCCTGTAACAGGGCTGTGATGAGTGACCATTTAGTCATCTATAGCCTCTTTAGTTATGCAGTGCAACCCACTGCCATGACCACCACAGCCATCCCCAGTTTTCAAAAGGCATTGTTGACCACACATTATTCTAGATTGCAGTATGAGCCTTTAGTGTCTATCATCAACCAATCCAATCGTTTCCTTGATGTTTACTGAAGAAGACTTCATATGTCACCGTGGCCCCTGGAAACATTTAGGTTTGCAATCCTTATGACAGGAGCCACATTGAAGTTTACATCTGCTTTTTTCTTATGAAAAAAAGTTTGCTTGTTACAAAAATATTTGGGAACAATTGTCAACTCCAGTATGACACCGAAGAATGCTCAAGGCTTCTTGAGCATTTAAGAATTTCATCTCTGTGTAAGCATTTGATTAGCAAAGCATTCTTGAATATTTATTAAAGCAGGTTCTCTAAGAAATTACCACAACCTATGGCAGCCTATTTTGTTATTAAACTCAGCAAATGCACTTCTGTAAAATAGTATTATATAATTGAGGGTTTCCCAATTATTCAAATCTACTTAGTATACAGTAATGACATGTTGCTGGATATTAATTCGGAACCTCTGTTTTGGCGTAGTGGGAAAGTGTGACCTGTACAACCAGCATGGGCTGGGATCAAGCTCTGTTTCTTATTCGCTGCATGACCTTAAGCAAGTCACTTAATTTCACCGACCCTCTGTTACTCTTATCTCCTGTCTGCTTGTGCAGCAACAGCTCTGGAAACTTGGGTAGCTTAGATGCTTTTCAATCTAAAAAACTCGGACAGCCCTTATCAGCATCCCCAGCTCAGCTGACCAGGGGCAAAGTCTTAAGCACCAGGTATATTTTCCACCCCCTTTTTCCATTCCCAGAGTCAAAGAGCTTTACCTTGTCCTCAATAACCTTCTATCCAGAGACAACAAAACCACACTGGTCACACTGAGACTTGGGCACCCTTTCCTAACAGACCAGTGACAGTTTTAAGGCCCTGGTGTTTTTTTTAACTCAACTTTCTTGATTTATGTGACTTCTGGAAGCTGAATCATAGCAACTTACTTTTGACCTGCTTTTTTCATGTTTTCACTGTATCAGCCTTCTCCCGTCTCAACCCCTAATTTTCTCTTTTTATAACAAGTTTGCTCATCTTTAAAAACAAAGACAATAATTCTCCCTTTGCAGGGTAGATTTTAATGAAATAGTTTATAATGCCTAGCATAATTTTTTAAGCACCTATTATATGCTATTGTACTATATAGGATATTCTGAAAGTGAAGTGTCAGCAAATGTGTTGTGTGACAAGTAACTGAATCACTTGGGGCCTCAGCTTCCTCATTATATGGGAAGTAAGTCAGATATTTGTATTCTCTTGCCTATTCTTTTTTATCATTGAGATGAGCATTTGCAAGATTGATTTGGTAAGTGGTCTGTATTCAGGCCTCTGAGCAAAGCTAAGACTCTCAGAGGGATATAAAACCCCTTAGCTTGTAAAGACTGCACTTTTCTTCTGTGTTATAATACCATTATTACTATCATTTAAACTCCAGGATCATCTTGTAAGTGAAGGGAAATCTTTGATGATTTAGATACTCATGGATGAACTATTATGTATGCTGAAAAGGTAGACTGGGAATTTTAGTATCACTCTTTTCTGCTTAGTTGGTGATAAAGATCATGTTTACATTTGGCCAAATATTTCACTGGATAATTTCTGAGGCACTACTACTCAAAGTAATTCAAAAGAAAATAAATGTATTCAGTTCCTTAATTGCATTAAGTGACTAATTTAGACAAAACTGGTGCTGTAGAAAGGACTATGAAGTTTGAGTTAACAAATAATTCACTCTTTAAAGCTCCCCGTCATCATTGTGTTTAGTGAATATTACTAGACACTCACTGAGATTGATAGCAAGACAATAGCTCCTCCCTGTGGATTAATCTACCATCACAATAGCATTCAGAACTGTATTTGCATGAAAACCACACTACTGTTAATAGACTCATAATAATCTCTACAAATAGTCAAAAGATGACTCTAGATATCAGACGACAGTTTGCCAAGCTGCTTCTTGTAGGGTTTTGATTTGTTATAAGATGCTACTCAATCATTTTTCTTCCCAAATGAACAGTGATAATACACAAAATGATGCCAATACCAAGGAATTCTGGGTAAACATGCCAAATTTGATGACTCACCTCAAGAAAGTGTCTGAACAAAAACCCCAGGCTACATATTATAACGTTGACATGCTCAAATATCAGGTAAGCCTATTTACATGGTACGGATTTCTTTCACATGACATATTTGTTTTCTAAAGTACCTACTATTGTTTTCTAAAGTACCTACTATTGAATAAAAGCAACTAAAGTAACACTTCTTTAACATTATTTAAAAGCTTTAATTCATTTTTTTAATGGAAACTTCAAAAGACAATTTGGGGACTACTGACAAAAAATATTCATACATATTCTTATTAGTTTAAGCTTACAAGTAAATTTTTTTATCACAAAATTAGAGAAATGTGCTACAAAAAAATGAAGTTGCAGAACATTATACCAATGAAGATTATAAGTTTATACTGATAAACCAGACAATTATAATTTTGTTAAGAACATTACTATACTAAAACCTCTTATTTTAAATGATTCAGTGTAAACAATCTGCTTTTGTTTTTCTAGTAAGATAGTCCTATGAAAGAATTCTAATAAAATCTAACATTTTTAAAAGTTCAATAATAAAATAATATTTGATAGATATAGTACAATATATGCAAACTTTATTTTAATATCTGGGATTGCCTTTACCTCAAATTATTGTTGATACAGTAAATAATCCTAATTCCTACCCGGACCCGGTAGCGCCTGAGTCTCTCATTGATTCCCAGCCACTTGACTGCCTATATTTTTGGGGGTTTTTTTGAGATGGAGTCTCACCCTGTCCCCCAGGCTGCAGTGCAGTGGCACAATCTCAGCTCACTGTAATGTCTGCCTCCCATGTTCAAGCGATTCTCCTGCCTCAGCCTCCTGAGTAGCTAGGATTACAGGTGTGCACCACCATGCCCAGCTAGTTTTTTGTATTTTTATTAGAGATGGGGTTTCACCATGTTAGCTATGCTGGTCTGGAACGCCTGGCCTCAGGTTATCTGCCCACCTCGACCTCCCAAAGTGCTGGGATTACAGGCATGAGCCACCACACCCACCAACTGCCTAGATTCTGTTACACTTTTTTTTTAATTGACAGGTACAATTATATGTCTGTATTAGGTACAACATGATATTTTGAATATATGTACATTGTAGAATGACTAAATTCAACTAATTAACATACGCATTACTTCACATAGTTATTTTTGTAATGAGAACACTTTACATTCACTCTCTTTAGCGTTCTTTAAGAAAGCAGTATATGATTATTAACTGTAGTCACCATATTACACAATTGATTTCTGGAATTTGTTCCTCCCATCTAACTGAAATTTTGTGTCCTTTGACCAACATCTCCCCAAACAAACCCCCACCCCCACCACTGCCACCACCTCAGCCTCTGGTAACTGCCATTCTACTCTAATTCTGTAAGATCAACTTTTATTTTTATTTTATTTTATTTAGTTAGTTTTTTTTTTTTTTTTTTAAGACGGAGTTTCACCATGATGGCCAGGCTGGTCTTGAACTCCTAACCTCAGGTGATCCACCCACCTCAGCCTCCCAGAGTGCTAGGATTACAGGCGTGAGCCACCGCGCCCGGCTTACTTAGTTTTTTGAGACAAAGTCTCACTCTGTTGCCCAAGCTGGAGTGCAGTGGCACAATCTTGCCTTATAGCAATCTCCACCACCCAGGTTCAAGCAATTCTCCTGCCTCAGCCTCCCATTTAGCTGGGATTACAGGCATGCATCACCATACCTGGCTAATTTTTGTATTTTCAGTAGAGACAGGCTTTCACCATGTTGGCCAGGCTGGCCTCGAACTCCTGGCCTCCGAAAGCGTCACTGTGCCCAGCCAAGATCAACTTTTAAATATTTCATATGAGAGTGAGATCGTGTGGTATGGGTCTTTCTGTGCCTGGATTATTACATTTACCTTATTTTTAATGCATTATAATTTTTTATTAAATATGTTCAGATTATTTTTCTTAAAATGAAGAAACTAATACGTTAATAAAAATCAGGATATCTCAAACTTGGCTGTATTTCTCAATCACCGAGGAACTTGTAATTAAATGCTGGTTCTGAATTGATGCTAGAAAGAAATATATATGTATATCTATAGTTAACTATAATAAATATTAATAACAGGTTATATGATTACATTATATAATTATATATAGTATAACATACTATATATAATTATGTTATACTATATATGATATATAAGTATGTTATACTATATATAATTATATAATGTAATTACATTAGGTATTATATTGTATGTTATAAATAAATATTATATAATATACAATATATTATGTGTTATAATGTATATTATATTATTATAAATTAATATTTAAATTATTTAAAGATAATATATTATTTATATATATTTATGTATGTGTGTACATATATACATATATACATATATACATATATATGTGGCGTTAGGGTCTAGCAGATATATATATATTAAATATACATATATTTTATTTTATTGGCTTAGAATGCAACCCAGGTATCTGTACTTTATACAAGTTCCTCAAGAGATTTTATGCATCCTATGCTTTGAAAAACATTTCTTTAAAATGTTGTAAGGATACCATTTTAAGTAAAATATCTATATAATGGTACATTTTCCAAAAATGCAAAAGATTATAATTTTTTATTGTGAGAATAGTATCTACTCTTTGAACATTACAGATAATACTAATATATAATATGGCATAAATTCATCACTTATAAATTAAAATATAATAGAAAACACATTTTATTTATCTTTTTCCCAAAATATTTAAATATGCTTAGTGAGAAATGAAAGGAAATAAGAAAGGAAAACTGTAAATGTGATTTTTTCCTCTGAATGAAAAGTTAAATTCCAAGGCAGAAGGCAAATTTCATGCATGGTTTGTATCCCCAAAGTATAGAAATAGGATGGCAGTTCTTCACCTTCGTGGACTCTAATTATATACACTGCGTGTACATTTTCACTTCAGATAAAATGTTTGTTTGAAATTTTAAAATCGGGTGGAGTTTTTTTTTTATTTCTCTGTTTGTTGTTAAGTAAATCTAGAAAGTAGATAGAATTCACCTATTGCAGTATGAGCTGTGTGTAAACTAAAGTATTAAAATGTAGGCAAGGTCTAGGATTATACCTGTAATCTCAGTACTTTGGTAGGCTGAGGCAGGAGGATCACTTGAGTCCAGGACTTTGAGACCAGCTTCGGCAACATAGGGAGACTCTATCTCTATTTTTTTTTTTAAATAAATAAATAAAGTGTAAGCAAGATACTGAATTCTAGAATTAAGTCAGCTTTCTACTGGCCACTGACCTTGGCTGCTTTATATCCTGGAACCTCAGTTTCCTCATCTAAGGGTAAAAATGACATCTACCTATTTTATAGGTTGCTATTAGAAGCTAACAGCCTAATATATTTCAAAGTACTTTATGAAACGTAAACAGTCCTAGACTTGCTGTTTTATTTTAACATGTGCTCTGAAGAATTCCTTTGCTGTTGCTTACCTGTCTTTTCGTTGTCGTTTTTCAACAATGCAAAGAATTGGATGGAGAAGCGCAACCAGCATTTTGTGGAATTGCCCTTAAACTGCAGCATGTTTAGTTTCTGGCCCCGTAGCATCCCCCCCAGAAATTGGAACAATCAAAAACACATTTTCATATACCCAAAAAGCACCTCCCCAGGTAGAGGAACTATAATCAGGTTGAGAACTGTCACTGAGGACAGAGTCCAGAAAATGGGGTTGGGGAGGGAGATTGCTCTGCTTTTGATCCGCTGTAGTTAATAGATTTTTAAATAAATGTTTGTCTGCAGAAAGCATTATGCTGCCAATAATATTTAAAGTTTAAAAACTATAATGGTTAACTAGTTTAAATTGTCATCAAAAGCCATATCTTTCATGTTATAAAAGAATTCATTTTGGGTCTTGTTTCTGCCACGACCACTCCTGCCTTGAAAGTTCAACCTGCCTTCAGGACCCTTCTCCGTGGCGACCATATGCACAAGCATTTCCTAAACAGCTGTTTATATCCTTCAAAATCAGAAAAGCTCATCATACTCCATGAATAAAAATCCAAGGGCATAGATAACACTCATCTCATCCCTGCAATGTACATGTACGTGTGAGAGGTGACTCTCTTGGAGACTTATTTTCCACGATAGTGAAAAATCGAGAAATTGTAACACTGTAAAATTTTCACTGTGGACCCAGAATTCACATCAATATTATTGCCTTTAGATAAATGTTTGTTTTTTCTTCAAACCTGGTGGGTTTTTGTTTTTTTTTTTTAAGTCAAGCTCACATTTGATTCTAATTAGTATTGACAGTAGGTTCTAGCACTGTAGCACTTTCAGCTAGCGGAATCCCAAAGGAAGTAAAGGAAGTAAATCCCTTTGGGATTTGCCGCAGTAAGGACTTGAAACCAGGTGTAAAAAAAGGAGTAATAATAATCTACGCTAGTCTAGCTCATTGGTTTGTTGTTGAAGAGCAAATATGGTAAGAATATTAAAGGTAACACTTAACCAAAATGTCATTCCTTAGTGTGTGCCAGGCGTCCTGCCGCGTGTTTCACCAAAAAACATCTCCTTCAATCTTCCTGACAACCCTGTGGGTAAATATTATTGTTATAATGCCCACTTAGCAGATGAGGAAAGAACAGAAGCTCAGAGAGGTTTAGGAACTTGTCCAAGATCACTTAGCTTGTAAGCGGAATGGCAGAATCAGAACCGACACCTACAACTGTCTAGCTTCTCGGCCTTAGCTCCTGGCCGGCCTGCTATCCCACCTCCTTAACTGACGTGAAGGGTATTGGAAACTCCAAAGTGCTACGGAGACTCTCGTAGCTGCATTCGTGTTTTCAGTCTGTAACGGTTTACCTGAAGTACCCAGCTCTGTCTCACAGCACCCTTCATGGTGCCTCTCACTCATGGTTGCTTGTGAGCGGCATAAAAAACATTATGACATTTTGACGTCTAAGAATATCCCTGTGGGCGAAAATCACAGCTTCTGGTTTTGTTTCAGATTATTGATCGAACCTTAAATATTCTCTTTCCTGTCATTTGGCAAGGTGTCTGCCCAGGGTATTCAGTCCACGCCTCTGAACCTGGCAGTGAATTGGCGATGTGAGCCTGCAAGCACTGACCTGCGCATAGATTACAAATACAACACAGATGCAATGACGACCGCCGTGGCCCTCAACAATGTGCAGTTCCTGGTCCCCATCGACGGAGGCGTAACCAAGCTCCAGGCAGTGCTCCCACCAGCAGTCTGGTATGATGCCTTCTATTCTCTCAACCCAGGGGGGGCTCCTCTGGGTCAAGGGGTCACAGACTTCTTAGCACTTGTGTTTCCTGTAGGAGGAGAGGACAGCAGTCCTGTGTATTGGGGTTCAGGGCAGAAAGTAGAAACCGCTGGTATCTATTTTAAGCAAAAACTAATTCAACAAGGACTTCAATGCTTGCCTAACGGTGTAAGTGGGAAAGGAACAGACTGGATCTCTAAACATGCCTCCCAGACCTCTGCCGAACTGGCCTGCCACAATCTGGAGAAAGAGAGAAATCAGAAGGCTCCCTGTAGAACCACTGAATTCAAGAAGCCAGAGCTGTAACTCTGATCCTATGACCAGCAAGGACCTATTGGCAACTCCTTAAGTGTTTCTTGGCCCCCCGCAAACCAGAGGCTAGAGTGGACTCTAGGACCTCATTTGTACCTAGGACTCTAACTGCAAAGGCCTCTGAGAAATGTAGTGTTTTATTTTCTAGCCTCTGAACCATAAAAGGCACACTAGAGAAGGTAAGGGTCTAGAAACTGAACAGATTCATTGTGCCTGTATCATCCGTTATAAAGGACTTGTTCTAGAAAGGGCATTTCATTTTTTTCCATATGACTGTCAGAAGCAAAAAGTCGAATGTGTTTTAAAGATGAATGTCAGCCGGATCATGACCCCAATTTTAATTACCTTAATTAATTGATTAACTAATACTCTCATCTATCTTCCCATGTATCTGTTTTAGCAGATGTATTTGAAAAAAATCATTTAACTCTACTTTGTCCTCTAAATGTACATCTCATGGTGTTCTAGCTAGTTACAATAAGGTCAAGGAAAAGAGAGATGTATGTATGTCTGGGAGGGGAGAGAGAGAGAGACAGAGAATTTTTAAATTGTAGTGAAACTTTTCAAGATCTTGTTTTAAAAATTAATACTATCCAGAAAGAAACATGGCATCCACTAAACAAAAATCCTTGCATATGCAAAAAATTTTCACCTAATTTGTTTTTAGGAATGCTGAACAACAAAGAATATTGTGGAAGATTCCTGATATCTCTCAGAAGTCCGAAAATGGAGGTAATGAAATCACGAGCTTATTTTATTTAACATGTAAAACTAAAATAGCTTTTAGGTATTTGCCAACTATTACCCAAAACATGTAGCACTAAAAACAAACAGAATATTTCACTCCATTTTTGCATTTATTTATTTCAATTAATAAAAGCAAAAAATTCTTCAGTGAATTCTCTTTTTCGTTTTCTACAGACTCCATATCAAACAAACTATTGCTCAGGCCTCTTAAGGAGTCATGTTTCCATCCTGTGTCAGATTCCACACTCCCGGATTAGATATTTTTCACTCTCCTCAGATATTAATTATAGATTGGAAATTACAAGGGCTTCCAAGTAGCACATCTTCCAATTTTGAGGTACCATCTAACAGAAGTAGACTGTTACCAGTGTGCAAATAGAGTTGCTCATAATATTCAGTGATAAATTTCATTTAATCACCATTTTGTCAATAAAGTCTGATTTTGTATGTTCTTTTGAATGCAATGTCCAAAATTACATCCAGAATATTATGTTGACTGTTACCTTGTAACACTTTTTTTTAGGGGTGGGTTCTTTGTTGGCAAGATTTCAGTTATCAGAAGGCCCAAGCAAACCTTCTCCATTAGTTGTGCAGTTCACAAGTGAAGGAAGCACCCTTTCTGGCTGTGACATTGAACTTGTTGGAGCAGGGTATCGATTTTCACTCATCAAGAAAAGGTTTGCTGCAGGTAAATGAGTATCTCGATTTTTTTCATTTGCAAAAATAATGCTGCCTTGACTACTCTTTCTTAAGAGGAATAGGTTGTGATTTTCTCATCTTTTTCCTCCACCTCTTTCCCACTTTCAACTACCATCCCAATTAGAAAACAAATCAATTATTGAATGAAATAGAAATAGGACAATGAACTAGAAATCCGAAGTCAGGAGGCTCTGGCTACTCATCCTAATGCTGTTTCTTAAGTGGGGCTAGCCAGTTGTTCCCATTATGTAGATGTGTATACACAGGTTAATGGAGTAAATCCTACCTTTATTATATTGACAAACGAGATAAATATTGTTTGTGGTTTGTTTTTTTTTTTTTTTTTTTTTTTTTTTGGAGACAAGAGTCTTGCTCTGTCGCCCAGACTGGAGTGCAGTGTTGCGATCTCGGCCCACTGCAATCTCCCCATCCCGGGTTCAAGCAATTCTCCTGCCTCGGCCTCCCGAGTAGCTGGGACTACTGGTGCACGCCACCATGCTGGCTAATTTTTTGTATTTTAGTAGAGATGGGATTTCACCATGTTGCCAGGCTGGTCTCCAACTCCTGAGCTCAGGTAATCTGCCCACCTTGGCCTCCCAAAGTGCTAGGATTGCAGGGCAGGTGTGAGCCATCGTGCCCAGCCTTGCCTTTTAATTTATTTCCCACCTGAAAACTTCTTGTTCTCTGACAAGGCTTCGTAGAGTTTAGAACGGGAGAATCTATTTTTTCACTTTGAGTTATTACAAACTCAAAGAATCTAGGTCACAGATCAAAACTTGTCACCCAAAAGCTGAATATGGCCATGAGACAGGTTTTAGTTAGCACAAAATATGGAGTTTTGTTTTGTTTTTTAATTGGGGGAGAGGAATTCTCTAATACTAGAGTGATTATACTTTTCAGTGATTTGCTGGAATAAATCCTGGTTTTTTAATGTTTATTGTACTGGTGTGATTATTGATTATACCCCTTTCACTCTAAAAAATGATTCAAGTTGGAAAATAAGTTATCTGAGCATCCTTTCTAAAGTAAGTTGGATTCTCACATCCAGAAATAAATCTCCCAATCTATTCTGGGCAAAACCCAAACCTCTGCAAACTGTTCTATGGAAATGTGAAAAGGGAACTAGCTGATCTGAAAAACTGAAAATTGATTGGGAAACTTTATGTATCTTTTATTCGTATTGTACCTCTAACATATGCAGTATCCGCTCCTAGGGGCAGGGAGGGAGGAATAGAAATGTTACCCATATAATAATTACACTATTGAACTAACGGGTAACCTGTCGACATGTTATTTTGTTTTGCAGGAAAATACTTGGCAGATAACTAATAAAATCTCATGCAAGGATTTGGAAGATTCATGTAATGGAGAACTGATATATGAGAAACAGGTTTTAATTTGGGTTTAATGAAAAGAAACCAATATCTGCACTTGGGACACAGCAGGTGGAAAGTCAATGACTTTCAGCTGTGATTTCCCTCACACAATACCCTGATGACCAGTCCTACAGTATTTACTTCTAGGTGTAATATTGTTAATGGTTTTAAAATGTAATTATTGTATTTGTAAATTGTACTCTCATTCCAGTAAGACAGTTAGACACTTGAGTTTTAGCATTTTACCATTCCTGAAATGGATGTAATTTAAACTGTGGTATGTAAATTTAATAGTAGTATTGTTGAATGGCACAATGCTTACAGAGGTAGATTGCATTTTGTCAATATATAAAATTTAAATATAATATTGATAGCTGTCATAAAGGGGGTGCCACATATTAAAGAAACTTAAGTGGAACCAGAAGAAAAAGAAACAAACTTACTTTTCTTCAATCCTTAGTATGTTTTACTCTAGTGCTAAATATAAATTCTATCTTCAAATGTTTAGTGGGTTAAATTGAGAAACTATTTCAGAAAAAAAAATTCTAAGGTTACAGCATATTCAAAAAAAAGCATTAGTTACCACTTTTTAAAGAGCTTTTTTTTCAAACTGCAAATTTCATAAAAATGCAAACTGTGTAAACAGGGCCTCTTATTTTTATAACTTGTGTAAAAAGGGAAAGCAATTCATATTTAAAGTTTAAGTATATTAAATTATAATCAAGAGTAAAGAAGATGTTGAAGTCTTAACTACTTGCCCCTCTCTACAGTTTAGCAAATGTGGAGATTGCTGAATAATCAGATGAAAATCAAAATTGTGGTTTTAAGATTTCAAGGCTTTCCATAGTTGAACTGGTTAACAACTTTTGCTCAATTACTCTGAATAGATGGTCTTACTCATCCAGTATGGAGGAATGATATCTTGCATCTTCCTCTTTACCCACAGGAACCAAAACACTGAGACTGAGAATTTAAAAAAAAAAAAAAAAAAGTCCCCTCTTTTAATCCAGGAGAGTTTTAATCATTGTTTATGTCATTTGAGAATGGAAAAATAAACTTTATAAATGAAATTCTATTCACATTACTGTGTGATAAATTTCCTTTTGGATGATTAGGATTCTTGTATAAAACTAAATATTTGGCGTTCTCAGAGAATCAAGAGGAGAGTTATCTAAAATGTATGTCATTTCATGGTTGCAAGGTATAATAAAAACTGCTATTATTCAATCTGGTCCCACGACATGAACATTTAGAAAGACGAACTTCTTCAGGAATGTCGGTTGTAAAACCTTCCCTCATTAAGCTCTGAAAATGATAGTCTTCCTTTAAGTCATAGGACTTATTTAAACATAAACCAATTTCTATTATAGGTTATGCTGTTAAATAACTATAATTATTAAGTTATTATTTTAAAATTAGTTGTTAACTTTCATTTTATATCCACTCAAATTTAACAAAGAATCTTTAGCCCCTTTACATTTTAGAATCAAATTAAATTTTTAAAGTCTTACTTCTAAAATGAGATTGTGACTGGCAGTTGTTTATAGTGAAACTTTTTAAATTAATCTTTGTACTCCTCTATGAGTGCTTGCTACCAAGAGAATGTTCAAAATGATTTGTTTTACCTTGGAAAAATTCTTCCTATTCAACAAACTCTCCGTTGGCTCCCTAAAGCAGTCTGGTGTTGAAGCTTCTTTGAACGAACGAATTAATATACTCCTTTTATGTAAAGGTATCCAATTTGATTTTGAAACCAAAATAGAAAATGCAAGATTTTAAATTCCGTGAAACATGGAATTTATGATGCTAAAACCAATGGAGAGTAAGCAGCAGAAAATTGAGAATTATCCAGCATATGAATATAACAATGTGTTTTTAAGTAATCAATTCATTTAAAAATTGAATATTAATATGAAGCATATTAAAAATGTGTACATATTACTGGTTCTCATGTCTTTGTATTTGTATTTTATTTTGTTTTATTTTATATAGCTCTAGAATGAATTAGTAATTAAACCCAGGGTTTTTTTCCCCAAAAAATAATTTTATTGATTTTTAAAAATGTAATTAAAAACAGAGATTACAGTAATCTCTAACATTATTCAAATGTTTCTAGGGACTAAATTAGAAACTATGAAGAAATCCTATGATCCCTTAATTGGTCTGTATGAAACAGAATGGGAGTCAGCAATTTCAAAATGATTAAACTTTGAATAACCAGAATCTCAATAGAAAATGTATCCCTTTACCTTTCAGAAAAGAGATCAAATAATAACACAATAAGCTGGTATCAGGGATTTGCATTTTGACATTTTGTTTTGTTAATTTGGTAGGTTATAATCTCCTGTTAACCTATATCCGCAGTACTGTAGAATAAGGATTCTTATCCTGAAAAATGATCCTACGCAATGGAAGAGTCTGTTATTAAAGACACATTAAGTCAGATTCATTTATTCATTTTATTCCCAAGTCAGAATAAAATAAACTACTATGTATTAAAATGACTTTTGGTACTAAGGGTTAAAACAAAAAGAAATGGTTCTAGTTAACCAGAACGCCATTTCCTGAATGTTATCATCTTTAAAAGGTTCTGGTTTAGCAAGATAAAAAGTATGAATGATGCTACTTTATTTTGGCAACATGGAAAGTATGTTCTTCTTTTCCAATAAAATCCATATTTTCATGAAATTTTTAAAAATAAATTTTTATTAATAATTATTCTGAATTTTATCATAATTGAAATTTGTAATTACTACGAATTAAATTTTTAATCATTTTTAAAGCTGTATTCTTCTCTACACCCACAGCCAAAATGAAAATTCACTGCATGGTATTTGGGAATATATTTCACCTGTAGAAGAAAAAATGTCCACAATTCAAAGGGTTTTGAGTTAATAGGAATCCCTCAGTCAAACTACATCATTTTTTTGTTTTATATATTCTTAATCAGCAAAGTGTTTGAGCCATAATCACACATATTTCCATTTCTAAAGCTCGCTTTAGAAAAGCAGATAACTATAATACATTGGCTGTACCACTAACTCCTGCTGTATGATATTGGACAAGTCACTGCCCTTTTCAGTTTCTCATCTTTAGCTGAGGAGTTGGGATTGCCAGTGGTA
The DNA here is from genome assembly GCF_048565385.1 of Saimiri boliviensis. NCBI lineage: Eukaryota > Metazoa > Chordata > Mammalia > Primates > Cebidae > Saimiri > Saimiri boliviensis. Next base: position 65,083,732 of record NC_133459.1, read on the forward strand.
TTCAAGCTTTTCTTAACAGCAGGACTTTTTTCCTAATAAAATTGTACATGGAATCCTGGTAGTCAAAACAGCTCAAAGCAAAGCAGGAGTTTCTCCAACAGTTTAAATCTGAGTTCCTGAGAGCATGGTTTAAACACCATAACAGCACACAATGATCTATCAAGTGTCTTCCAACTCTGAAGTTTCACAATTCTAACTTACATAGAGAAACCACCTTTTGAGGCTTTATAAGCAAACTTGTAAACTGATATACAATAAAAATTGACAGAGAGCTTACTGTATACCAGTCACTAGAGATATTAGCTCATTTAATCCTCTTATCAATCAAAAAATTGTAAGTACTCTTTTAATTCTTGTTTTACAAGTGATGACAATTGAGGCTTAAATCGAATAATTAATTTCCCCAAAATGACAGTGCAGCTGGAAGTAACCCAGTTATTCTCACTGCAGAGGAAACACCTTATTTGCTTTATCTACCCTGAACCAAAAAAATCTGTCTTATGTCACTATACATACTCCATTTGAATGCCAAGAGACAAGGCACCATGAAAAAACATTACCAAAATAAGGATAATTCCAATAACTAAGTTGTCAAAAAAGAATCAATGCTTCTCAAAGTATGATTTGTATCATCACTTATTAATGATTTTGGTTTGGTCACCACTATATCCTTAGAGCCTAGAATATTATAGGCATTTATCATCATGTGGGGTTACAGTGTTTAACTGTAAACACTCACTGTAACACCACACAAATTATACACAGTAGGCATCGATACATTTGTATTGAAGGCATAAACTTCTAGGGATGAGACTTGGGATTATACATTTTGATAAGTGCCCCAAATTTGAGAATCGCTGCTCTAGTGGATCTCTAAGGTCCTTCTTAGTTCTAACATTATATCAGATTTTAAGCATTAAATTCTAAGATGAAAACCATTTTTCTAGTCAGTTTTTCATTTAGTCCACTTAATTTCCTCTCATCTTTCCCTAGGAAAATCCCTATCTTTTTTGTAAAGTTATTCTCTTAAACCATCTCAGTTTAACAGAATAACAGAAATGCATTTTCTCATTTTCATATTTCTGTCCTTTTCTTCAGTGTCTTAAAAGACTTGAAGTAGTAGGGAGGTTGCAAGCTGTTATTTATTCAAATACAAAGTTTTAATAAATGTTTCCTTCCTTGCAAGGGACATTCAGATCTCTAACTTGTGAGTTGAATCTGTTTATTTTATAAGCTTTTGACTTTACAAACATGTAGTAGCCTCATTCTATTTTTTCTCAAAGTAACCACAGGCTATAAATTAAATTGAATGATACAGCAAAATATGCAGATACCTACTAAACAGATGAGTGTGTGTGTGTGTGAGTGTGAGTGTGTGTGTGAGTGTGTGTGTGTGTCAGCTTTTCCTTTTCCAAAAAAATATACATTTGAGCAAAATTCCATTCAGTCTAAATGTACTCATTTTGCCACATGGCCTTCTGATCAGCAATTTTTTAAAAATGGAAGCATGATATTATACTTAATATCAAACCAAGAGTGATCTCTAAATATAGCTTTGAAAGTTAATATAGGTAAATATGATGTGTCCATGCAATGAGTCTAATTAAATTGTTGATATGAATGAACAAATCAATCCAAGTTACATTGATTAAAGCGACTGTTCTGATGACCCATCTTTCCTACCCTTTCCTGTGTGCACTTTCCTCTTAAGGCTTTATTTTATTTTCCCTGCTCCTTTCGGCTTTTTTTCCCACATGGCCAACAGTATCTAAATGCCATTCTCTCACTTATGAATTAAATAGAATTAAATATGGCTACCATTATGTTACTTTTTGTCAGTGGAGTGTATGGAAGATGAGATAGGAGTACATTGCTTAAGTCTCTAAATATTAAAAACAGCAACAAAACACTTGCCTTTCTCTTGTGTCATTGCTTCAATGTTCTGTCAACATCCATCAAGCTGGAGTTGCACTATTATCATCTAATTAAGATCTAAATATCTGTCGTGAAGGCATGTCAAATGTAAAGTCTGTGGAGATGACCGTGGCAAACCGCTTGATTGGCCCTCACATTTAATATCTGATTTCTATCCTACATGGGTATGTCTATGAGGAAAAGACACCCATTTGTTGACATTGACCATGGATATAATAATTTATTCTCTAGGTTTAACTTCTAAAATTATTTGTCCTCTGATTTCTGACTGCCTCCTTCTATCCCTAGAGTAATAGCTTGCCTGTCTTAAATACATCTTTATCCTTGTAAAAAAAAAAAAAAAAAAAAAAAAGGTTTTCATGAAAACTATATTTTTTAATGTCCCATAATGTTTTAAAGAAAAGAAGTAAAGTGTATTTGGGCTATATTCACCAAATATTCCAGTATTTTACAAATCATGTTCTGGCAGATGTTCACTGTGGTCTGAAAAAAAAATGGTCCTGTACTATAATTCTCTCTACTCGGACATTAACAATAAATGTTAGTGTTTAATGAAGCTTAAGAAAGTTATTAATCAGGTGAAAACTTTTTTTTCTAAACACACCTGAAAAAACCTTTGGAAAAGTTTTCTTTTAACACTAGTTTATATATCCTTCAATAATTGCAAATAAAATAATGAGGAATGCTTAAAAAATGCTTCTGGAACTTTGTTTTAATTTTAAGGGAATTCCTGTTATTTCAAATGAATTGTTATCTATTTTAAATTTCATTAGTATCTTTTAGTGAATTTAACTTTATCATCTAAAATATTCAAAACAAAACAATAAAATTATTTTAATTGTTTTAGTATAAATTTCCAGGCTTGCACCTATGACCAGAATATTGGACCCCTATCTATTGAAGAGGTTGCCAATTCTTTGCAGTGTGGAATTAATGCTAGTGAATAATCTCCAGTAATGTTTTATTAAACAGCTTTAGCAAACTGAATCATGATAGATAAATGTTGATAGCATTTTTACATAAACTTGTCAGAAATTATATTAAAAATATTTTGGTGAAAGCTAAGAGCAGTGTACTCTTTAGCACAGATTTTGCAAGATTCTATACTCTTCTAATAAGCATGTCATTGTTTTATCTTATTTTGCTTTTCTTTGCTTTTCTTTGCCAATCAGTTGCTTTTATATCAAATCAACAATATTTCTTTTAAAACTTCCTGGGTAAATTGTTATCATATAGAAAAAAATCAAACTGAGTCACTTTACATTTATCTAAAGAATAGTTCAGTTTTTAATCTGTCCAGAGTTTATGAATCAGCCTGATAGGTCATAAGCCATTTATAATTTATAATTTTTAAATGTTCCATTGAATGAGTATATCATGCAAATGTTAATTTCATCTCACTCATTCAGTTTTATATTATTTTGATGACTTTTTTCTGGCAAAGTGAATGCTTGATGTTATTCATACACCATCACTTTAAGGTTTTTAAAATAATACAACAAGTAACTATCACAAAGACTACTGTCCCAAGATCCAAAGTCAGATTTTTTTTCTTCAAGTTGCTAGAATGATAATTCGTATAGCTGTGTTGATTTTTCAGGTCGGAATTTAATTCTTGCTTTATCAAATGGACATGCATGAAAGAGATTGACTCCTATCTAATTCATATTCTCTCTGCTCTCTCTCTCTCTCTCTCTCTCTCTCTCTCTTCTCTCTCTCTCTCCTCTTTGTCTAAGGGAATTGGAAATTGCTGCTGAACAATTTTTCTTGAAAAAGCCAAGTGCTGATATGATGATACGTTAATCTTATCTATGAGCAGAGCTTCACTGCAGGCCAAGCAGTAATGTATAAAAGCTGGCTTTTTAAGCCATTTCAACACTATTGTTTTCAATTAAAGAGAATTCTTGTTTGTTTTTCACTTGCATAGTCAAAGATCATATGAATTAAATGCTCAGATATTAATTTTCATTCCTACTAAATGGCAATGTAAGGCATTGACTTTTTAACTTGAACGATAAGAGAAACTAGGAATCTCAGAGATTTTGCTGTTTCTATAGATAATGAAATTCTGTTAATTAAGGAAAATGCTGTGTGTAGTTTGATTTGGTGGCAACCTTTGTTTAGAGTTCTCTTTGATCTATCATTAGAATCTCAATAATCTAGATTGATCTATTAGCAAACATAGACTAAATTTCTTTATAATCTTGTAATGACTACATAATTTCACAAAATTCTTTGGGCATAAAATATTTATGAAAAGAATTGTGAATAAAAATACTCAAGATACGTTTAAAATTTAATCAAAATGTTGATTAAATGCCCGGCCCTTTTCCTACACGTATATTTCAAAAGAGTAGACTTTATTCTGATAGCCATCACTGCTTAGTCTGTGATGGAAGCTTTACTGCTTCTATGCTGTGCTCAAGAGAAACCCAGCAGTGGAAGCAAAGGCTTGCTCCTTCACAGAATTGCAGCAAAGCTCTCTGCTGAACAATGGTGACAGGAAAGTGTGTAATTACCTTGTTGAAGATAATCATGAGACCGTCTTAACATTACTTGCCTCATAAGTTAGAAAAAGTATGGATATCACTTTTTGTAAATAGTAATTTTTATAAATGTTTTTTGTTCATAATTTTCCCAATCGCCTATTTCACAAAATCCTGAATATGCAATTATTTATTATGACACATTACTGCAATGAGGGCTCCCATTCCAGAACAAAGTTTAATTCTATATGTAAGTTGTTACTGAAATGTGATTTCTTTTTTCTGGAAAATAAATGAAAAATATAAAAATAAATGAATTGTGAATCTCTTTTACTGTCAGTCTCTTAAAATTTTACCCGCATTTCCAGAAAACTTCGTTCCATGTTTAGGGTAGGGATGATGGGCTTAAGGTCTGGCAAAGGTCAAAGGTTAGAGTCAGACAAATCTCAGCTCTGTGATTTCTATCGACCTGAGCATGTTACTCAACGATTCTCCATTTCCTTATCTTAAAAAAAAAATAGAGTAATGTCCCCTATGTCATAGTCACTGAACAGATTCAATGAGATAATGTTTATCAATCACGTAGCAGTTCCTACCTAGTTCATAGTAGATACTCAATCAACAATCCTTTCTTGTTCTTACCTTTCTATGAGTAGGGATTGGGGGCTGGAAAGTTGTATTGCTCTCCTTCTAGTGCTATCCTAACACTGTGCTCTACCGGAATCCCAATGTATTACTTTCAGCTAGTGCTAATTGCAGCAGGACACTCATCAAGAGCCACGCCCTCGGCTAGGTGCTCGGAGGCATCTTGTTCGGCTTCCAAGGATTGCCCACTACAGGAGGGTCCCTACAGTGTTTCTTTTGTTTGCTTTTGGTTTGGGGAGGCCCAGTGAGCTTAGGCTGGGGATAGTCGCTAAGGAAGAGGAAAGGCCCATTTATATCGGCAAGGTAGGTCCTCACCCCCAAACAGCATCCATTTCAAAGATTCTTGGGCATGAATAGGCTCTGAAGAGTCGTGCTAAGGAAAGTGAAGGAACCCAGCCCCGTTTGTAATACATTGATTGGAGTTAAGACCATGAGTTTCAGGGGCCCGGGCCATATATTTTTTTTAACATTTTAGAATCTCAATTTTCCATATCGTTTAAAGAGAGAACATTTCCTGTCTCGACAGAGTTGTTGGGACTACGAAATCCCAATGTTTGTCAGTATTTGGGGTATCTGGCCAATGTAAGCGCTTAATTACCTCCATTACCCACCGCCTGCACCTTGGAGCGGAAACCTGGAAAGCAGCGTCAGGGGTCGGGAAAAGGGCAGGGGCTGCTTGACTGTGCCTTTGCGTCTCGAATTTCCTGTCCTAGGAAACCGCAGCATTTCCCACTCCTGTCCCTAACCTCTGCAGGGAAAGGAACTTGATGAGGGGCCCTCGTGGTGCAATGCCTTTAGTCCCAAATGTCCTCCTCTCTGCAGAAGGAAGCAGTTCCCCTCCAGCTCGCCGCCGCCCCAGGACGCAGGCGCGGCTCAGGGCGACCCGCTCCGGGCAGTGAAGATGAGATCCTCTACATCTTTAGGGCGGCTCAGAGGGCCACTCAGCGGCCCAGTCCGGCCGGGGCGGGCCGAGGGCGCTGTTTGAGGTCACCCTGGAGACGGGCCGCAGAGCTCGCGGGGAGCGTGCAGGCGGCCGCAGGCTGGGTGAAGCCTGGGAAGCGGGGCCCCGCCGCGCGCAGCGTCCGCAGTGAACCAGCCGGAGGTCTGGGAGGCTCCGGGCGAAGCATCCCTGCGGCAGGTAAGGTCGCCCTCTCGGCAGCGCGTCTGGACCCCGACGGGAGGACAGGGGCAAGGGAGCGGCCCTTTGTTGAGAAATGGCAAGACTTGGTCCCGACCTCTCCGCCACCTATTCCTCCTTTTCCCAACAAGTAAGAAAAAATGGCCCCAAATTTGGGATCTGAAAGTAGGTCCCAGCTGTTCGTCCCCTGCCCCATTGCATGGCTGGGCCTCAAGAGGAATGGCCAAAGCAGAGCCGGCCAGCATGGTCATCCCCTGGCCCTGGGCAGTCTTCCTGTGGCGGGTGGCACCCATGAAGACCTCCTGGTCCCAACCCTGACCTTTCTTGGGGAGGGGGTGGCCTGCAGGGCAGCTTAGGAAACAGCTGAGGCTGAGATGGGTCTACGTGGCTTTGCAGCAAAACCTGAATGATCAGTTAGGCTGTGTTCAGGCTGTGTGTCTTTCCACACTCATAGACACACCCACGCTGAGACACACAAACGCAGACACACTCATACAGGCACCTGCACACAGAGATGCACACTCACAGGTATACACTCAAGGATGCTCACACTGAGGTGCACACTCACACCTCGCTGCCTCCCTCACCCACACACAGTACCTCTGCTCCGCACTGATGCCACTGGGTTTAGGGTATGTTCTTACCTGCCCTACTCACTCATCCACCAACTCCTTGAAGGTGGATTCCCTTTTATTTTTATGCTTTGGTGTCTAGCACAGTATTTTCTTTTTGCGGCGCTCACATTTACAGATTATGAAATAATTTAAATGAATACTTAAATTTGTAGGTAGACAGGGCATTAGAGTTATAATCTAAGTTCTGGGAAGTCCCTTGCTACTACCAGCTTTTTAACAAGTATTAGTAGGAAGGAGGAAGTTTTCCAATACATTATTCATTTAAACATTAAGTTCTATTTGCTCCTTACAAAGTATGTAACTGTTACTCAAGAAAACAAAACAAACAAGAAATCTTTGGGAAAGACAGTTAATTTTAATTTTTATTTATTTTTTTTCTAGCCCATTACCCCTAATTTTAATTTTTAAAGTCATGGCAGGTCAGGGACAGTGGTCTATGCCTTTAATTCCACCATTTTGGGAGGCCAAGGCAGGAGGATCACTTAAGGCCAGGAGAGTAAGACCAACCTGGGCAACATAGCAAGACCTTGTCTCTACAAAATTTTTTTTTAATTAGCCAGACATGGTGGTGCAGGCCTGTAGTCCTAGCTACTAGAGAGGCTAAGGTGGGCGGACCGCTTGAGCCCAGGAGTTTGAAGTTACAGTGAGCTCTGACCGTGCCATTGCACTCCAGCCTGGGTAACAAGAGCTAGATCCTGTCTCTCAAACACTAGATCCTGTCTCTAAAACAGTAAAATAGGCCAGGCAGAGTGGCTCATGCCTGTAATCTCACCACTTTGGAAAGCTGAAGCAGGATTGCTTGAGCCCAGGAGTTCAAGACCAGCCTGGGCAACACAGACCCTATCTCTACAAAAAATAAAAAATTGGCCCAGCATGGTGGCATACACCTGTAGTCCCAGCTACTCAGGTAGCTGAGTTGGGAGGATCACTTGAGCCCAGGTGTTTGGGGCTGCAGTGAGCCGTGATCATGCGACTGCACTCCAGCCTGGGTAACAGAACAAGATCCTGTCTCAAATATAAAATGTAACACTGACAACAAATACTAATTAGCAAACTTGTATTACAATTAAATTTGGAGGACAGTATAAATATTGGTTTCTTATGTAGGATAGCATCTTTCTTCTATACATGTGTATCTTTTTTCAGTGACCTCCCTCTTCATTAGTTAAGCATTTTTGCTCTAGCTTAATATCTGCTTATGTAAAGTAAGTATATTATTGCATAAATAAACATTTTCAGAGTTGTCACAGTTCCAGTTTTACTGATCAGAACTAAAATGAATACTGTATATTGCTCTTGAGGAAACCCCACTTCCGCACTCAAAAATGGTAGAAAAAGAATCTGTGTACTTTGAGATTAGTCTCTATTATACTAACAAAAATGTTTCCAGATATTTCTTTTGCTAATTTACAAAAGTCTTCTTCCATAGGTTATGATGATGTCAGACAATGCTAAAGACAGAGCAGCTCGTTCATGGAAGAAAAGAGGGAGTGTTTCTTCTTTAAGTAATCATGAATTTCGGCGAAAGGAACTTCATGGGCACATCAAAGAGTGAGTAACTTGTCTAAAACTGTAAATTCATTTATTGAATAAGTAACTTCATAATATTAGATAAAAAAGCTCTTCCTCAGGAACATAAAAAGAGATAAAATGGCAAGTACAAGGTTCAGGTCATCTTTAGAGGCCATATTTAAAAAAAAAAAAAAAGAGAAAGGGAGAAAGCTTAAGTGATATGTTAATCCTAGCAGCATTTTTGCTGTTTCAAAGATTATCCCAAAAAACCTTTTACTCAAAAGAAACACCACATGGAACATAAACCAGCCACAGTTATATGTCTTTAAAGTTCTTCTCAATATTTTATGACATAGGTTTTGCATTTTTGTAATTAACAAATACATATACAACATACTTTAGGTTATATGATTTCATCATGTATTTTCAGAGTTTTTTCTATATCCTCTTAAATGCATAATATTTTGTCAATTTATGATACTGAGTTGCTTAGCCATTTTCTAATTATTGCACATTTTAAGTTTGTTTTCATTTTTTTTTCTTTTTCACTATATAATATGCCTCTGTTTGGTCATTTCCCAGAAGAATAATTAGTAGATCAAAGGGTAATCAGTACATTTTTTTAGGTCTTGCTACATATTGCATCTTTTCTCCTAAAGACATACATTAGTTTGTTAATATTTTCATGGCATTTCCTTTTGACTGCTGTTGGGAAGAAAACAAAACAAATTATCGATGTAGCAGTCAATTAATAATAGATTTCCATTCTTGGTTTCTACAGCATTGGAGGATGTAGTATAGTGGGTATATATTGGGAGGCAGGAGCTAGGGTCTGCAGAACAGAGACTAGAAGAACTGTAAGAATTAGAATTCTGAAACCAAAATCTTTCTGTTCTCAGAGTGTATTAATGCCTACTTGCAACTCCACTTTCCAGCCCTGGAAGTTTGTAGATTACACATACAATGTCTTTTACAGGTAGAAAACTGGCTATAAAGGAGTAGCAATCCCAGCACATGTCAGAGAAAAGTAAAGGTGGGAGAATAATGAACCTTTGTAACTTTTGCTTCTAAGCTTTTCTGGTTGCTATTTCTAATAGTTAAGTGCACGGGTTATTTTTAAAATTATTTAAAACTAATTGTTGACTTAAATTCAACTTACTTTTTCTAAGATGCTATTTAAGTAACAGTCTGACATAAATTATGTAAATTATGTACCCATGATTTTTTTTAACACTCCCTCCAAAGATTATATTGTCATCCCTATTTGTGTGACTTTCACTTACCTTTTCCCCTTCAAAATAAATTTGTCATACAGAATCAGAGAATGGCTATATTTGAAGAATTAGAGGTCACTCTTTTTAAGCTATTATTGATGAAGTATAAATACATATTAAAGGCAACAATAATACAAAAATCGTATTTATCAACACATTAGAACAGATTTTTCACTAACAACTACATTTAAATAACTATTTTGGTTTTGGACTCTCAAACAAAACATTTAGAATGGATCCTCTATTAGTAATTTTTTTCTTAAATAGCAAATGATCAGCTTCCAAGTCCCCTTGCAATACAGACTGTTTAGGAGGCTGCTGTCCCCCCATGCTAACTTGTATTAATACTTGCTTTCCATTAGCTTCCTCACTGTCTGGAATTAGACAGTATATGTGATTCTCCTTCATGAATGAGGTTTCAACTAGCAGAAAAATTCTGAAAGCTTAGTGATTACCAAATGCAGGCATTGTTTTGAAATTGCAGTGTTTTATGGAAAAACATATACCTTTCATTTAAAAATTATTTTAGAACAATTTGGAAAATAAAAATTTCCATCACGTAAAACATTCTGAAGTTTATTAAGGCCTGAATACATCAGCTCATTTAATCTCCCTGGCATTAATCCTACTAGGTAGACATCATTTCTACCGCTTTACTATGAAATAACTGAAGTTTACAAGTCAAGTCACTTCATTTAATGATTAGGATACAGTCCCAAATTCTGAATATGAGATTCAGAGTCCACAGACCCCTGTCCGCTTCCATAACACCGTCTTCCCCACCATCTTGTGGACATCCTCTCCTCCAGCCATCCTCAATCATCCCTCAGTGCTCTACCCGGCCCCCAGCCATGGCCCCATGTAGCTTCCCCTTGGGATACCCTGACTCCTTGATTGGAATGCTCTTCTTCTACTCTTCCACTGGCTTTTTTTGCTTGCTCCATCAGAATTTAGCTCCATCTCCACCTCTTTGGGAAGTGCTCTCTAATTACCCATCTATGACCATCTCTGCCTCCAGACTGGGCTGGATGATCTTCCTTTCTTCTCCCACTGCTTTCGCCTTCTATATGTACCTGGATTTGGTGATTTTCTTGTCTATCCCGCTTCAGTACACTATGAATGTATCTGTCTGTTTAGCAGTAACCACACTTATAAGGAGTACAAGAAAAACAGAGGTAGGCCGGGCGCAGTGGCTCACGCCTGTAATCTCAGCACTTTGGGAGGCCGAGGCGGGCAGTTCGTGAGGTCAAGAGATCAAGACCATCCTGATCAACATGGTGAAACCCCGTCTCTACTAAAATATATATATATATATATATATATATATATATATATATATATATATATATATATAAATTTAGCCAGGTGTGGTGGCACGCGCCTGTGGTCCCAGCTACTCAGGAGGCTGAGGCGGAAGAAACGCTTGAACCCGGGAGGCGGAGGTTCCAGTGAGCCGAGATTGTGCCACTGTGCTCCAGCCTGGTGAGAGAGCAAGACTCTGTCTTAAAAAAAAAAAAAAGAAAGAAAAGAAAAGAAAAGAAAAAGAAAAACAGAGGTAGACTGCCTTGAAAAGCTGCTTCTCATATGTGGTATAAGATCAGCATGGATTCATCCCTAAGTCTTGATCTGCATGTCTACATTCTTCCACAGTTGTAACTAAGCTTCACAGTGATCCCTAGAGGGAATAAATATCTAAAATGCCTTCTGAATTGTAACAAGAAAATTAAATTTATATCAAATAATATTGTGAATATAAAATATTTTCTAGATTGGGTCTTTAGGTTATCTTTTCACTTTAATGTGATTTTTATGTTTTATTAAAGAAAAACCAGAAACGTATTAAGCTGGGTCTTATTATCCTAACATCGTAACTGTTAAGTGTGTTGGCTTTTTTCTTTCAGACCTGGACATACATGTATCAGACCAGACAGTATACTACACGATTGTCATCATACTCCATCTGTAATTTCAAATTACTTTTTACCTAAATAATTTAAAAGCATAAGGATAATACCTAATATTTATACAGCCCTTACCATGAACCTGATTTATGTATCATAGAAGCTCCATAATAGGAGTTGGCAAACTATGACTCAAGGGCCAATTCCAATCTGCATTCGTTTTGCTAAATACGGTTTTTACATAGGTCAAAAAAAAAAAATCAAAAGGGGAACAGTTTTCTTGCACCATGTAAAAATAATAAGGAATTCAAATTTCTCTATGCATAAAGTTCATTAGGACACAGCCATGCCTATTCACTTATGCATTGTCTCTAGCTGCCTTCGTACTGTAACAGCAGAGTTGAGAAGTCACAATAGAAACCATAGGGCCCACAATCCAAAAATATCTACTATTTGGCCTTTTACAGAAATGTTTGCTGACTCCTGCTCTATAAAGATAGATGTTATTATCTTTCCCATTCAACAAATGAAGAAGCAGAAGCCTAGAGAGATTGAGGCTCCAAAGCTACAGAATTAGCAAGCAGCAAAATGGGCTTTTATTAGTCGAGTATTTTCATTTCCCAAAAATTGGCAATCCATGTGTGATTTGCATTAATAAAACTATTCTATTCATTCAGCAGAACCTTCTGTTTCCCATTCACAGTAAGAGCAGGTCTTTACAATGACGTCAGGCTTTGGCAGACACTGAACAGTATTCGAACAGATGTGCTTCTCTTAAACTGGAAACAGAAGCTATGAGGTCAAGTTACTTTCACAGGATCACTTGACATGATATCCAGGCTTGTTATCTGTGAACCCAGGAGTCCCACTGGTAGATTGGGGACAAGGTTGGGGGCTGAACATTCTCTCCTTTGCTTCAAACCAAATTATAGTGATGTCATGTTACCAGAACTTTTTGTATAGAGCCCACAGCTTCCTGTGTGAACCCACCGATGGCATCTAACAGACTAGTTAGGCTACACTATATGTATTACTTAGTTAGTAATACATACTAGTTAGGTTATACTCTATGTATTTCTTCATTTATTCAGGATTTATTGGCTTCTATTATGTGCCAATTACTGTGTCACATCTTAGACATATACAGGTGAATAACTATAGGTTTCTAATTTAGATAAGTTCATTTTTCAGGGAAACTGAGAGCTGCCTGGTAACTTTTTTCACATCATCTAATCTTCCTAGTAAAAGTGACCAAAATGAAAACTATTGCATTCATTACTTCATTTCAACAGTGATGAATTTATTCTATCATTCAGTCTAAACAACTGTGAGCTGCATGTAGGCAGTTGAAAATGGTGTTGCCCGAAAAATTTCTTCATTTTGATACCTGAAGGAAAAGGCTAGAGAGTAGAAGATCAGAGTTAGGACATAAGTTGTATCACCATCTATGTTAAACTAAAGCCCCCAACAAGGTCTGAGATACAGCCTCCCCCTAAAAGAGAAAATGGTTTGGGAAAACTGAAATGGCCATGTTTCCAAATGAAACCACAATAACAACTAATAGTGTATTGTACTTTAAGATATTTTATCCCCATTTATTTTTGTAAATGGGGAAATCATAGATTGTGTTGGCAAAAAACTGGCTCACTGTATGGAGGAAAATGAAGCTGGCCTCTTACCTTATACACTTTGCATAGGTCAACTCCAGATGGAAGACCAACTGTGGAAATCTATTAATTCAAAGCTAATAGAAGAAAGCACAGACCCATATCTTCATGTTCTATGAGTAAGAAAAGACTTCTGAAAGAAGATCCCAAAATGAAAACTTAAACCACAGAGCAAAAAAATATTTGGATAACTATAACCGCAATAAAATCTAGCACTTCTGTTCAACAAAGGATACGATAGACACAGTTAACAGGCTGGTCAAAGACATATATATATATAATCCTGCACATTAACAACTTAGGCTTGGAAAATAATTTTTAAAATAGTCAAGGAAGACAGTAATTTACAGAAACAAAGCCCAAATGGCTACACAGAATATGAAGAGGGGCTGAAACTCACTTTCAAGCAGAAAAAAATGTAAATTAAAACAAGATACCATTTTGCACCCATCCAAATGGCAGAACATAAGTAAGGAGAATAATACCAAATGTCAGCAAGGCATGTGAGAGTTAAACCTGATATCGCCATTTGGCAAAGAAAGCTAATGGTATTTAGAAAATACAGGGATATGTCTGCTTCATCAGAGTAAGAGCCAAAGCTTATACAATGGCCCACGAAGCCCCACACAATCTAGCTACCTGACACCTTTGCAGCTTTATCTTCTTTCACTCCTTTGCTTCTTCCTCCCTCTGCTACTGGTCTCTATGCATTTTCTCAAACACATTAGCAGCCTCCGGTCTGAAAGCCTTTGCATGTGCTGTGCTCCCTTCCTGGTGTATCTTTTTTTCCCTCAGCCATCCACGTGGTCCATTTCCTCACCTTTCTTTGTTCATGAAGGCCTATTTTGACCACTTCATTTGAAATTGCACATCACATCTTCTCCTTCACCCACTTCCAAACTCCCTTAACCTGCTCTATTTTTTCTTTTCCCTGAGGCATATATCACCTTTTATCATAACATACAATTTACTTGTTTCGTATTTTATTGTCTACTCTCTGTCTTTCCTTACTAAAGTATCAGTTTCATGAGAGCAAAGACCATCATTTCGTTTTTTGGCTTTTTTTTTTTTTCAGTATTGTATTCCAAAGTCCTAAAATAGCGCCTTGCATAGAGTAGTCATTCAATAAATATTTTGTGATCATTGAATGAATAATTGTTGCATTGTATTAATTCCTGAGCAAGCAAGTTTCTTTTGCTCACAAACAAGTTAAGTTCCCAGGTTCGAGTACGTGTTAAGTCCAGGGTGACTAGGGGCTTTTCTCTTACAGGCATAAGATCCATTTACAGCAAATAGAAAAGTGCTTCTTTAAGTTTTGTTTTGTTTTGTTTTGTTTTTTTACTGTCGACTTTCACCTCCATGCTGAAACATTCCATTGTGCATCTATTTTTTGAAAACCCAAAAGAACAGTTTTATTTGTGTTGGAAATCTGTTGTAATCGGCCACACTCCTCCTTGATGATCTCCACAGCTTTGTAGAGGTATTCATGGCACCCACACTCCCAGCACCACCTCTCTGATGATTTCCCAGCATGATGCAGCTTTGAACCGATGCATTTCATCCAGGAGCTGCAACAAAAGTTGACCATCACCTCCCTTGCTCTTGGATGAGCATTTGCTCAATAGGCTTCAGACCCTAACTCTGGTCTTCTATCTACACACTTAAAATTGTTGTACTTTGTCAATCACCGTTTCTGGATTGCCGTCAATCACTGCAGAGCTGAGCTTTTCACAGGTTTCACAGTTCATTCTTTGTCCTTCAGAATCACTCCTGCTCGAAAAAAAACATGTACCACAAGAATGTGTTATTTGTCATGTTCCTGCCTCTTTCACTTCTGAAAATTATCTTTTCTTTTCATTATAACCTTTCTCTTACTAGTAAAAGGGAGCAAATAATGTCAGTAAAATACCTAAAAACTACAGGCATACTTTGGCGATATTGCCGGTTCAGTTCCAGACCATTGCAATAAAGTTTATTTTGCAATAAAGGAACTCAAATGAATGTTTTGGTTTCCCAGTGCACATAAAAATTGTTTACACTATACTGTATGTAGTCTATTAAGTATTCAATAGCATTACATCTAAAGAAACAATGTACATACCTTAGTATAAAATCCTTTGTTGCTAAAAATGCAAATGATCATCTCAACCTTCAGCAAGTTGTCATCTTTTGCTGGTGGAAGGTCTTGCCTCAATGTTGATGTCTGCTGATTAATCAGGGTGGTGGTTGCTGAAGGTTGGGATAACTGTGGCAATTTCTTAAAGTAAGACAACATACTGGCCAAAGTGATTCATGCCTATCATTCCAACACTTTGGGGAGCTAAGGCAAGAGGATCACTGTGGCTAGGAGTTCAAGGCCAGCCTGGACAACATAGTGAGTCACTCTCTTCCCTACAAACAAAGAAGCCAGCCATAGTAGTGCCTGCCTGTATTCCTAGCTACTTGGGAGACTGAGGCAGGAGAATCCTTTGAGCCTGAGAGGCTGAGGCTGCAGCGAGCTTTAATCACATCGCTGCACTCCAGCCTGGGCCACACAGAGAGACACTGCATCAAATAAAATAAAAATAAAACAAAATAATAAAATAAATTTTTAAAGTTTGCCACATCAATGGACTCTTCTCATGAAAGATTTCTCTGTAGCATGTGATGCTGTTTGATAGCATTTTACCCAAATAGAACCTCTTTCAAAATTAGTCCATTCATCTCAAACCCTGCCACTCCTTTATCAACTAAGTATATGCAATATTCTAAAATATTTGTTGTCATTTCAACAGTGTTCACAGCATCTTCATCAGAAGTAGATTCCATCTCAAGAAGCCACTTTCTTTGCTCATTTCTAAGAAGTAATTCCTCATCTGTTTAAGTTTTACCATGAGATTGCAGCAATTCAGCCACATAGTGAGGTTCCACTTCTTTTGTTAACCATTTTAAATTTTATGTTTTAATTGAAAATTTTAATTATACATATTCGTGGGGTACATAGTGATTTTTGCATACATACAATGCATAGTAATCAGATCAGGGTGATTACATATCCATTACCTCAAACATGTATTATTTCTTTGTGGTTAGGAACATTTGATGTCCTGATGTCCTCTTTCTAGCTATTTGAATCTACATATTATTTTCACCTATGGTCACCCTACTATAACTTATTTCTCCTATCTAGCTATAATTGTGTATCCTTCAACACTAATTCAAGTTCTCTTTCTATTTCCATTGCATCTGTAGTTACTTCTTCCACTGAAGTCTTGAACCCCTCAGAGTCAACCCTGAGAGCTAGAATCAACTTCTTCTAAACTCCTGTTAATGTTGACATTTTGACCTCCTCCCATGAACACGAATGTTTTCAATGGCAGCTAGAATGGTGAATCCTTTTCAACTTACGTTGCTCAGATCCATGAGAGGAATCCCCACCTATGACAGCAATAGCCTTACAAAATAAATTTCTTAAATCAGATTTGTGGAGTAAAAAGAAGTTGGTGAATGCATACAAAAATATAATTAGATAGAATGAGTTCTAGTATTCAATAGTACAGTAGGGAAATATAGTTAACAATAATTTATTATATATTTTAAAATAGCTAGTGAGGGTTAAGGGAAAAAATAGCTAGAGGAATTTTAATGTTCCCAACACAAAGAAAAGATAAATGTTTGAGGTATTGGATATCCCAGTTATCCTGATTTGATCATTACACGTTGCATATATATGTATCAAAATATCACATGTTCCCCAGAAAAATATACAACTATGATACATCAATTAAAAATAAGTAAATAAATCAATAAGACTTGAAGGTTGGCCGGGCACGGTGGCTCAAGCTTGTAATCCCAGCACTTTGGGAGGCCGAGGCGGGTGGATCACGAGGTCGAGAGATCAAGACCATCCTGGTCAACATGGTGAAACCCCGTCTCTACTAAAAATACAAAAAATTAGCTGGGCATGGTGGTGCGTGCCTGTAATCCCAGCTACTCAGGAGGCTGAGGCAGGAGAATTGCCTGAACCCAGGAGGCGGAGGTTGCGGTGAGCCGAGATCGAGCCATTGCACTCCAGCCTGGGTAACAAGAGCGAAACTCCGTCTCAAAAAAAAAAATAAATAAGACTCGAAGGTTGAAATACTCCTTAATCCATGGGTTGCAGAATGAATGTTGTGCTAGCAGGCATGAAAGTAACATTAATCTCCTTCTACATCTCCATCAGAGCTCTTGGGTGACCAGGTGCATTGTCAATGAGCAGTAATATTTTAAAAGGAATCTTTTTTTCTGAGCAGGAGGTCTCAATAGTGGGATTAAAATATTCGAGAAACTATACCATAAAACAGATGTGCTGTTACCTAGTCTTTTTTGTTTTATTTATAGAACACAGTAGATTTAACATAATTCTCAAGTGCCCTGAGATTTTCAGGATGGTAAATGAACATTGGCTTGAACTTAAAGGCACGAGCTGCATTAGCTGCTACCAAGAGAGTCAGTCTGTCTTTGAAGCTTTGAAGCCAAGCGTTGATCTCTCTCTAGCTATAAAAGCCCTAGGTGGCATCTTTTGAAAGAAGACTGTTTCATCTGCATGGAAAATCTGTTGTTTATTGTAGCCCCCTTCATCAGTGATCTTAGCTGATCCAATGATCTTAGATCTTCTGGGTAACTTGCTGCAGCTTCTACATCATCACTTCCGCTTCACCTTGTACTTTTATGGTACAGAGATGGCTTCTTTCCTGAAGCCTCATGAACCAACCTCTGCTAGTTTCAAACGTCTTCTGTAGCTTCCTCACCTTTCTTAGCCTCCATGGCCTTGAAGTAAATTAGAGCCTTGCTCTGGATTGGGCTTTGGCTTAAGGGAATTGGTGACTAGTTTGATCTTCTATCCAGACCACTAAAATTTTCCTCATGTCAGCAATAAGGTTGTTTTGCTTTCTTACCATTCATGTATTCACTAAAGTGACACTTTA
The DNA here is from genome assembly GCF_048565385.1 of Saimiri boliviensis. NCBI lineage: Eukaryota > Metazoa > Chordata > Mammalia > Primates > Cebidae > Saimiri > Saimiri boliviensis. Next base: position 65,101,871 of record NC_133459.1, read on the forward strand.
AATTTCCTTTAAAAACTTTTCAGGCAGGTACAGTGGCTCACACTTGTAATCCCAGCACTTTGGAGGCCGAGGTGGGTGGATCACTTAGGTTCAAGAGTTCAAGACCAGCCTGGGCAACATGGCAAAACTCTGTCTGTACAAAAAAATTAAAATTAGCCAGGTGTGGTAGTGTGCACCTGTAGTCCTTGCTACTTGGGAGACTGAGGTGGGAGGATCACCTGAGCCTGGGAGTTCGAGGATGCGGTGAGCCAAGAGCATACCACTGCCCTCCAACCTGGGTGACAAGGCAAGATACTGTTCTGAAAAAACAAAACCAAAAACAAAACTACTTCTTTGTATTCACAGCTTGGTTAATTGTTGGCCCAATAGGCCTAGCTTTCAGCCTATCTCAGCTTTTGACATGCCTTCCTCACTACACTTGATTATTTCTAGCTTTAGATTTAAAGTGAAAAATATGGGACTCTTCTTTTCACTTGAACACTTAGAGACTACTGTAGGGTTACCAATTGGCCTAATTTTAATATTGTTGTGTCACAGGAAATAGGAAGCCCAAAGAGAAGCAGGGCGGTGGTGGTGGGGGGGGGGGTGCAGGAATGGCTGGTCCGTGAAAGAGTCAGAACATACATAACATGTATCAATTAAGTTAGCTGCTTTATATGCATGCAGTTAGTGGCACCCTAAACCAATTACAATAATAACATCAAAGATCACTTGTTATAGAGCTCCATAACAGATGAAAAAGTCTGAAATATTGTGAACATTAACAAAATGTGACATAGAGACATGAAGTAAGCATATGCTGTTGGGAAAATGATGCTGATAGACTTGCTCAATGCAAGGTTGCCACAAACCTTCAATTGAAAAAAAAAAAAGCTGTCTACAAAGCAGAATAAAGTGAGGCACAATAAAATGAGATATGCCTGTGCATAAAAATCCAGCAAATTTGGTGTAAATTAAATGGCTGCAAATTAATTTATCTTACCAGACAAATAGCATGATCTACTGATGTGGGGGGGACAAGTCGGTATGCTTTGGTTCTTAAGCATGACACTCATCAAAATATCCATGGATAGTGTTAAGTGGAAAGTGCCCGAGTAAAGGAGTTTCTATGCACATTTAGTCTTTTTTCTTTCTTTTTCTTTTCTTTTCTTTTCTTTTTTTTTTTTTTTTTTTTTTTCTGAGATGGAGTTTCGCTCTTGTTACCCAGGCTGGAGTGCAATGGCGTGATCTCGGCTCCCCACAATCTCCACCTCCTGGGTTCAAGCAATTCTCCTGCCTCAGCCTCCTTAGTAGCTGGGACTACAGGTATGCGCCATCATGCCCAGCTAATTTTTGTATTTTTAGTAGAGACGGGGTTTCACCATGTTGACCAGGATGGTCTCGATCTCTTGACCTCGTGATCCACCCGCCTGGGCCTCCCAAAGTGTTGGGATTACAGGCGTGAGCCACCGCGCCCGACTTTGCATATTTAGTCTTATATTGTACATCCTGTTTTTTGGCTTTTATTTTTATTTATGTTACCAGTACTTCCCACTGTGCCTGACACATTGTGGACAATAAATATTTGATGAAAATGTAAAGTATAAATGTACCAATTTATACCCTGAAGACCTTATTTTCCTCTGTGCACTCTGAAATATCTCCACTGGGAGGCAGCACATGATTTCAGTAACAGCTTATCCCCCCTCCCGCCCCCCACCACCAAAAAAAGACACACTTAAATGATACCATTACAAATATATAGAAGGAAGTGATGATATTCAGACCTTTAAACCTACTACTTTAATGTCTTCTAAGCCAGTTACGCATTCAATATTATTTCCTCCTGCAGCTTCAAAACATCTAGGTAAAATAATAATAACATTGAAAATGTCGGGAAGTAAGTTCTCAATAATAATTACATGCTATTATGGCTGATGAGAATTAACTGAAATTATTGTTACCATCTCTAACTGTCATAACAAAAAGACATGCCTTGTGTTTATCTATGTAATCTAAAGACTGGTCAGCAAGCAAATTTGCAAGATGTTTTTAAGAAAAAATAAATTTCATTAAAGAGTAATTATGTTCTAACTTAACTAATTTTTTTGCCTTTTTCCTGCAAATAATCAGAATGCATACTCTTGGATTAGCACGGTGCATTTCCAGTGTCGGCCAGGTACACATAAGGAGGATTACTTTTGTCGTTTTGGACCAATTTCATGCAGCTACTTCTGTATGCAGGCTGTCTGTCCTCAGCAATGGCACATGTGGTTCCAGATATTCACTGAATTTTTCGTTGAGTTACGAGTGGTTACTCTTCCATCTGCGATAATATTATTTAATTAGCTGAGTGTTCTCACCAGTGGTTTACACCAGGCTTTCTTTTATTACATTACTTTTCTGTCTTTCTTTCTAAAACTTTCTAACTCTCTGGGACACATTTTATAAACTGAATTTTTTCTCCATAAATGCCAACAAGCTGGTAAAACACATAGACAGCAAGAACCTTTTTTTATATTTAAAAAATAAAACGATAGCATTCACTTTGCAATGAGATCACATGTCTAGAAGGGTTGTCATTGTAAACTAGGGAAAGTCTGATGATAGACAACTGAAACCCATCCATTTGTAATGTTCTGACATATATCCCAAAAATGTATTGTGCCAGGTACACAGCACTGGTAATTAAATTATAAATTTACTTTTTGGGTATCTCACATATTTATCTTTAAAGATTTCAAAGGATGTGAGTGAATCTGTTTACCAAGAGAAAATATGCCCAGGGTTTTCTAAACCAGCATTCTGAACTGATACTGGCAATTCCCCAATTTTAAAAGATAGAAACAGTTTTATCTCTAAAAATATACCAAGCCCATGTTCTGGCTTAATGTTATTTTCCCATACTGCAAGCATTTTAAATGTTTTCTGTCTTCCTTTTGTCTTTTCTCAAGGACTAAATATCTTTTTTCTATTCAACTTTTTCTCCTTTTTTTTCTCTCTCTTTTTCTAACCCATTTCATTCTAATGTAGGAACTATCAGATCTCAGATTTTTATAATGCCATAAACACAGGTTTTAAAAAGTAAACGTTTCCTACAACTTTTCAGAAAGTTATAGTCTTACTTGATACACAGTCAGCCTTCTAAGGCACAGAAAGCAATAGACTAAATGTTTTCCCTCTGCATGATAAGAATTTCCAGGTTTCACTAGCCTTTGGGAGCTAAATGACAAGAATTCGTGAACACAAAGAGGGGAACAACAAACACTGGGGCCTACAGGTGGGTTGAGGGTGGGAGGAGGGAGAGGAGCAGAAAAGATAACTACTGGGTACTGAGCTTAATACCTGGATGATGAAATAATCTGTACAACAAACCCCCGTGACATGAGTTCACCTATGTAACAAACCTTCACATGTACCCCCAACCTAAAATAATAGTTTTTTATAAAAAAAGAATTACCAGATTTTCAGCAAAATATTGCAGATTTACTCCTCAAAGTCCCAGTTCCTTTCTAAAACAAATTCCAATTTTTATGAGGTTTTTTTGTTTTTTGTTTTGTTTTTTGAGACAGAGACTTGCTCTGTTGCCCAGGCTGGAGTATAGTGGCATGATCTTGGCTTACTGCATCCTCCACCTCCTGGGTCCAAGCAATTCTTGTGCCTCAGCCTCCCAAGTACCTGGGATTTCAGGTGTGCACCACCACACCTGGCTCATTTTTTGAAAATACGTTTTTAATAGAGATGGGGTTTTGCCATGTTACCTAGTCAGGTCTTGAACTCCTGGCCTCAAGTGATCTGCCCACCTCGACTTCCCAAAATCCTGGGATTACAGGTGTGAGCCACCACTGCCACCCCCAACTTTTACATTTATTGATTGTTTGTAGCATCCTACTTCCAGGTAGCAAACTCTGTATTAGTTAGACTGCTGCTTATAATAATAAACATTAAACAAAATAGAAATTTATTTTTCTCTTACATAAAATAAGTCTGGAGAGAGGAAGTTCAGAGGCTTCTGTCTTTCTTATCTGTAATCAACAAGGTCATCTCAAGACCCAAGATAGTGCTGAGCTCTGGAACATCCACATTCCAGTCACCAAGACAGGTAAAAACAGGCTCCTATAGGCTGCATTAGGTCTTTAGAGGTACCGCTCAGAATTTTCGCAAAACAGTTCCGCTTACTTCTTATTGACTCATTAGCTACATAGGCCACAATAGCACAAAAAGAGACTGAGAATTTGTCTTTAGTCTGCACAGGAGTATTCCTACAAATGTAGGATTCTATTACTAAGGAAGAAGGAGAGAACAACATTAGAAAGTAAATAGGAGTCCCTGACACAATGTTTGTTGTAATTTTTTAATAATAGCAGAATAATGGAAACACCCTGAAAGGCACGGAGTATAAATGGTTAAATGAAATCCAGAATGTGCATATATTAAGTATTGGCTTGATATTTAAAGTATTGTTTGCCATTTATTGACATGGAAAGTTATTCTTGATACATTTTAAATTTTTTAAAAAGCATCTATAATATGATCCTATATGTAAAATCAAATGTCTGAACTGATTTTCTTAATGTTAACAGGGTTTAAACACTGGGGTTGGTAATTTTTGTGCAATTTTACTTTCTTCTCTCTGTTTTTCTGTATGTTTTGAATTTTTTTAAATGAGCATCTACTGTTTACATGATGACTGTGGAAATAAAAGGGCACTGAACAAATTCATCATCATCAAAAAAAAGTCAATCTGCAAAACTTTCTATTTGCGCACGAATCTTCAACCAGTGGGGCTTTTAAGCTGCCCTTATGACACTTACCAATTTCATAAGGATAATAATAGTAAGTGCACTGATTGTCAATCTTTCATAATTGATAGTGAAGACAGTTTATAAAAATCCTTATTTGCTTTTTTGTCTTGGACTTTTCACCCAGCTAATTTGGGTTTTGCACCACCTCTTCTTCTCCATAAATTTTTAATATGGTGTTCACTAGAAAAGAAGCCGAGTTTTTATAAATACCTTCTGCAGGTTTGCACAAGTTTTCATTGCAGTGGTTAATTATTTCAGGTAGTCATTGCCCCATCTTCATTCTGTCAGTTGTAATCAGATGTGGGACTTTGTCACTGAGAGGTAAACAGGACGTTTGAAATCTATCTCCCTTTTATACATGTACATTAAGTCCTTTCTCTTATTCCCTTTATCTCTGAAATGGGTAGAACAATGAATATTTTACTTACCTCAACGGGTATTGTGAAGGTAAAGTGAGATAATTTATGGGAAATGTTTTACAAAGTTAAAAGTAGCATATATAGTAATGGGGCAGACTGGCTTATCTTGAAATCAAAGGGTTTATGTAACATTGAATATTTTAAGTGGCAGTGATCATCTTTGGTATTATCCACAACACCTGCAGCCAGTGTGGCCAAACAGGTTGGCTGCTATTTCAAAGGGCAGCATTAAATTGAGGAACCCAGGTGTTCTAAGAATAAAGACTAAGTCACTCATCCAGAAATCCATCATGAAAAAAACAGAATTTATTCCACCATTTTCTTGGGCTGCTAATTTATCATGTAAGTTGTATTGCATTAAAGGGTTTTTAAAAATAGAGTATCTCTGATTTTCTTAAAATATCAATTTGCAAGAAGTTCATTAATTCCTAACAGCATAGAAGTATTTTAAATTCCTTGGAGAGAAAAAATATCTCCAAAGATAAAAAGCAAATATCTCTTTTTTATTTAATTAAAGCAAAAATAGCCTGCTTAGGAAGAAAGTGGTCACTCTGAACACACACACACACACACACACACACATGCTATTATAGCCTCCCCTTTGAAATGACATCTGTCTTAACGTTCATTTTCACAGGTGGAGAAAATTGAGGGTGTGGAGTTCTGAGACTGTCATTAGTTACAGCTGAATTTCCTCTGAACTAAATTGAATTAAATAGTGCTGGAGAGGCACTGGGGGCTCCTCTTTGCATGGGTCTCCTGTTTAGCACAGGGATAAACTCATATTGCCTTGATAATGAAACCAAAACCCTTTTTTAACGTTGAAAAGGGCTGATGCTTATTAATTTGTGATAGTTTTGGTGAATTGCGGTTTCCTTTACCACGTAGACAAGTCTCTCGTTTTTCTTTTTTTTATACTAAAGGGATTTTGTGAACTACATATAATAGTGAACCCTTTATAATACCCCACGTATATACAGAGTTGTTTCCCAACATTTTAAGCTTCCTCATATAACCCCCGTTTGTGAGCTTTGTCTACTTTGAGGAGAGCCTTTTATCAGTGGTGGAGACTCGACTGGCAATGGATTTTGAAGTATGTACTGTTACCCCATACACATACATCAACCCAGGATCACTTTCTGGATAATCTGATGATCTGAGTAACTGCCCTGGGCCTCAACCATCACATTGAGACCTGCTCCAGATAACTCCTCTGCATCTTAATATTTCCATCTCTAAAATGTTTTGGCCTTTTAGTATATCACTGGGATATTTACATAGGACTTGAAATTTTCTGAGAAAACTTTCTTTGTAACATTGAAGCTTAAAGCAATATTGTATTTTGTTATTATTGTTATAATAATGATGAAAATTTATTTTCTCCCTGTTTTTAGCTCTATGAGTACTGTGTCTTACATGGATGAACCCAGTCAGCGTGATGACATCTCTCGCCTTACAGTTCGGATGGAAAACACCTATCAGTTGGGTGTGTTCTTTTATCTCTTATCCCTATTTTAAAGTTCTAATTTGGTGACTGGTGTTCGTAAAAATGACATTTGATAACCTGGCATTATCTTCAATTCTAGCACAGTATAAAGGACTTTAATTACTTGAGTGATTTGATGCTGCTTTAGTGTCTTCCTCAGCAAAAAGGTAGCAACACCCGCCGTCTTACTTTTCTTTACCAATACTTCCCAAATGCTAAGTAATTCACTGGGTGGCACTGACTGATGTATACAGTATCCTACCGACTTAATACATTCACTGAGTATTTCTGGTACATTGACAGAGAGATATGATTAAAATGAAAGAGGTAAGTATTGGTGTTTTATCCGACCAAACCAGTCAGTGTTGTTAATAGATAAATGTGGGGAAGAAAACCTCAAAGCAAAGGCAAATGACTCATAGTCCCCTGTTGACAGAGATGTTTATCCATTACCACTGAGGTTTTGAGTCTTTGAAAACAAAGATCTTCGCACCTGCCCCTATACTCCCAGGTGGAGACCATGGCAAATATCTTTTCCCATCCATGTTTCCTCATAGACCCACTTGTTTTCTCTAAATGCATACCTGCTCACTATTATCTGAATTCATATGTAATTACTGCTATATAGAAGTTCCACAGAGATTTACCAAGGGGCAAAGGAAGACTCTGTGGGCCAACATGATTCTATCTGTGCCCAGTTAACTGCAAGAAAATTATAGACCATCAGCATGTCCCCTTTGGCCTTGCAGCTGGTTTTCTACATAATCACCAAGACTACATGGATTACCACGGCTCCATAATTAGTCAATCTACTGGTATTTTCACAGTGCCTGTTGTGGACTGCTAATATTCCTGCCATTCAATATACTTTTATACCTCTCTGGTAACCCTACTAAATTTCCTTTGAAATTCCACCATCATCACCACTTTTGATCCCAACATTCTGCTGAAGCTGGCACTGGCTTTATAGATAGAGCAGAGACTGATTCTAGGATGGCATGTAACCACGGTCCATCTAATCAAAGCCTCTGAGATTAAATTCAGGAAATATTGTTTGGCCTGTTGCAGAAGAACATAAAGCCCTGGACCCTGAACAAATGCAGGGGTTATGGCAGCATCTGCCATCTTGCCCTGACTTGAAACAGAGAGAACAACCGAATCCTGATGTCATCATTTGAGTCCTAAATCCATTTGGCTACCCTTAAAGTTTTCCGTTAGGCAAGCTAAGTTTGGGTCAGATTTTCTCTCCCTTGCAACTAAAAGTTCTTAGCCATAGGGTGTCCATTACTTTGAGCTGTGCATGCTGAAAGGGTTTGAATCAGATTTCAACAAGATAAGGCAGGTAAAATGCAAATCCCTGTGTTTCTTCATAAGGGTATATTTTGCAACTTGTTTTCTCAAATAAACAAAATAAAGCATCTTATCAGCTTTAGAAGTACTGAGTATGAATCACATTAGAAAAGTAATTTTAAGATGGCTCTATCTTGAAAGATGACATTTAATATTGGTAGTGACATTTCAGCCAAATTCCTTCAGCTGAGTTTATGAATCGTATTTTTTTCTAAATTAATAAATTGCTTATGAAAAAAAGAAAAGTAATTTTAGAAAAAGCTTAGTATGGATGAAATATATCCATATTTTCTTACAGTAGTCTATGTGAATTTTTATGTAATTAAAGTATTTTATGCTTGACAATTCACTTTTAAAGTATTCATCCAGTCATTTTATTAATGCTTCATACTGTATTTCCACTTCTCCTTGTTTCTGGGTTTATTTCACATATGAAAGGTACTTTGTGGGTATATTAATCCACTTTTGCATTGCTGTAAAGAAGTGCTCCCTGAGATTGGTAATTTATAAAGAAAAGAGGTTTATTTGGCTCATGGTTCTAGAGACTGTACAGGAAGCTTGGTGCCAGTATCTGCTTCTGGTAAGACCTCAGTGAGTTTTTAGGCATGGCAGAAGGGAAGGAGACTTGGCATGTCATATGGCAAGACAGAGAACAAGAGAGGTGCCAGGCTCTTTTAAACACTCAGCTCTCATGTGAACTATTAGAGGGAGAACGACAGAGCAAGAACTCAGTAATTACCACTGGGACAGCACCAAGCCATTCATGAGGGATCCACCCCCATGGCCCCAACACCTCTCACCAGGCCCCACCTCCAACACTGGGGAGCACATTTCAATATGAGATTTCAAGGGGACAAATATCCAAAGTATATCAGTGGGCCTTTGGTAAAGAGTTTATCATATCTTTACAATGTAATACTGGCCAGAAACATAGAGAAAAATATCAGCCAATCACTACCACAATTATGTTTAATTAAGTTTTCATTCTGTTCAATAATGTTTGCATCATTTAAACACATCTTAGATGAGAGCATTTGTGTAATTACAGCTACAAAAAATGAGATGAAACGTGAGTATAATTTACGAGAGAAAAAAGGGAATAGAAAAGGAAACTAAGTTTCTTATAATAAAATACCGTTTACATATTTCACATTAATTACTAAACGGAGTATAGAAGAAAATGCAAGCTGTGGCATCTGTCGTATCTGAATTTGAATACTAATTTTGCCAATTCCTAGGTAAAGGATGTTTGAGCAAGGTATTTAGCATCATTGAATCTCAGTGCCTTCACTTGTAAATAGGGATAATAGTCTATATATCATAGAGATGCTATGGGACTTAAATGAAATAACATGTTTAAAACTCTCCATTCATCATGTTACTGCTCCTGAAAATGACTGACTGTAGGACCTTATTACAGATCACTAAGAATAAAGCCTTCCGTGATAGTCATTGTGACTTCGTAATAATTATAGAATAAGTTTTCCACAAGACTTTTTCTGGAACTATGATTAAAGTGGCACCTGGTTGTTTATGAACATGGATTGTGAGGACTGGGCCAGACTAGAACTATTGGTGGCCATGTTTGCTACCACATCAAGATAGCCTGCCTTAAGAATGAAGCCAGCACAATAGAAAGTAGATCCAAAATACTGATAGAGAAAGAGAGACATCATATGAGTTTAGCTTCCATGAAGTGTTCAGAGGGCCCTGCCTGTATGTCAGGTTTTCTTAGACAGACCCTGTCAATCTCAGCATCGATTTTGTACCACCCCATGGGGTCCTTCCCAACCCTGCAGTTCTCACTGGTTCCCTACTTACGTCCTCTTCCATCTTTCTGCCTTCTCAGCAAGGTAAATTGAATTTCTTCTTTCAGCATGCAATAACTACAATAACAGCAATAACACTAATAAGATCACTTATCTAAGGAGTGTTTTATTGTGAGGCAAGCACTGTTCTAAACATATTCAATATATTGTCTCATTTAATTCTAACAAAAAAATACGTAGTAATTCTTATTATTACCCCAATTTGGGGTAGTGGAGGGGCACATACATTAGGTAACCTTATCTTTATCCTCTGTTAAATCTGTTTTTTGTTTTGTTTTGTTTTTAGTTTTGTTCTGATTCTTCAGGTCTTTGCTTTTTGATTTCCAAAACGTATTTTTTCTCCTAAGGAAAAAACAAAAATCTCAGAAGAAAACCTTTACCATTCACATCAGTTGACTCTGAAATTAGTTGTAGGAGCTTATTACAGAAATCAGAAGCTGAACACTTTTGGATAATTCTGGATGTTTAGAGGAAAGGTAACAAAGAAGTAAGAAAAGAATAGTTCATTCCCATATTTCAAAATATTTTCAGAACAGAATCTGGTCACTGACTTTTTATTAATCTAAGCAAAGTGTGAAAAAGACATTGGTAGCATTGTACAGTGAGAACTACTGGAAGCAGATTCAAGTGCCACCAGGATCCTCTTTCCAGCACTGATCTGTGTATACTCCCTTCTCTTTTGGTGGCCTGGCCTCCTTTCTACCATGAAAAACATGGCCTCCAGCAGGTCCTAAGAGTCGCATGGTAACTTTTGCCACCAGAAAAAGTCTGACATTTTTTTTCCTACTTGCAGTTTAAAATCAGAATTCCAAGAAAAGACTCTCATTGTCCTGGCCCAGGGCATTGCCACCCCTGGGTCAATCACCCATGCCCTGGGCTTGGGCTCGCCCAAGGTGATGGGAGATGGTTAGGAACTACTTTACCTACCCAGATTCATTCTCCACCCCCACCCTGCCACAATTTAAAGGGAATTCAACAATTTCTATATTATCATCAAAATAGAATCTCAAGAGGCTCACCTAACTGAACTGCAGTCCGAGGCTGTGACCTTCTGGTTAAGTACAGCCAGTGGGAAACCTCAGCAGAGCGGCAGAGGGAGAGAGGAGTGTGAGGGGGAACTGTTTCTTTCCCTGGCTCCTGCCTGTGGGTTCATCACAGCCTGGTTACATTCCTCAACCAAAGGACAGAAGCTAATCCCAAGGGACCCCTCTCTACATGACCCTTCTGCGATCTATTAAAAGTTTTCCTCTATTCCCCAGTCTGGGGGTGAGAGACAGGCTGACAACCTTACTTTCACTGGCTGAGGGGCACGGAACTATCCCTTATGATTTTCTCCATCCCACTCAGAACTTCCGCCTGGAATTATTTTAACTTTAAGGCACCATACGTTTCCTTTGACCTTGATAGATACAGTCATCACAAACAAACACTTATTAATAGATACTGATGACCATTAAAAGAGAATTGAATAGAATTCTTGATCTCACTCCTTCATCTTTATCAATTCCTCAAATAGTGATTGAGCCTCTGCATGCGAAGCTTCTTCTCTGAACGTGGATGAAATGTGGTTGAGAATATAAGCTGAGCTTTGCACAGTGGCAGTATCGTAGCCAATGAGGTTTATCCAAGGCGTGCTTATTGCTAATTGAAAACTTTTCCCAATACCCTGCCGTGACGACTTGAAATATAGTCGGCATTGGCAATTTTTGACAGTCTCTACAGAGACTGAATTATAAAAAAAAGAAAAAAAAAAAAAAAAAAGAGAATATAAGCTGTAGCATCAGATAAACCTGGGTTTGCAGCTCAACCCAGCTCTGCCTCTGTGTGTGACTCTGGGCAGGTTAGTCAATGTATTTAAATCTCTGTTTCCCTATCTGCCAAGTGGAGATAACAGTAAGATTCACCTCGGAGATCTATTCGAAGACTGTATAAGGTAATAAATATGAAGTGCTTATCGCACTGCCTGACATGAAGCAAAAGCTTAATAAAAAGTATTCATTATTGTATATGTATACAATATACAATCATACATCATATATAATGATTATCTATAAAATTTTTAATTTGTTTTAAATTCAGAAATCATACATTAAAAATTTCTTATGCCTTTAGCATTGTGTTAGACTCTGAGGAGGATAAAATCTGAGCTTGCTTACCATTTCACTGGAAACGCAGGTATGCTTTAGCCAATATCAAATAGATTAGGAGCCAGATGGCAGTGGGGACCCATCGCAAGGAAAGAGGGGCAAACGAGGGGACATTGTCCCAAAGGAGGACATTTTTTCCTGAGAGGAGGTAGAGGACTACCTGGAGAAGAAGAGATTAGAGGCGGCCTTGAAACATGAGTGGCTGTTTCTCAGATGAACAAGATGGGGGAAAATATTCCATTTGAAAACTGAACAGCAAGAGTAAAGACAGATGGAGCCTGTGAGGCTGGAGCAGTCCACAAGTGAGGCACTGTGGTAGCGGGAGAGGAGGCCTCAAGGAACCACCCCTTAGACCTCGCTAAAAGGAGTGTCACTTAAGATCTGCTGACAGATCTTAAGATTGGAGGGGGAGATATAAGAGGTAGGGAGCCAGTTAGAAAGCTGTTGAGACTTTGAAGTATGTCCCTAACAATGGATCCTGGGAAGGAAGAGACTTTCAATGTCAAACCCCAGCAGTATTGAACACACTTTTGAGGTAGTTGGGTAAGCATATGAAACTATTGTCTTCTTGTCTTCTCCCAGAGCACCTAACGGGAAACCTAATTAAGGCCACCCAGAAGATTAAATCCCTCCATGTTTCCATACTCTTTTGTTTAGCCTGTGGGGTGGATGGGCGGGTGTGATTTGAAATTATTTTTCAGAAGGAATTTGATGTATATTTTCAGGTCCTCCCAAGCATTTTCCTGTGGTCACGGTCAATCATATTTTGAAAGATGTGTTAACCAGCTATCTACAAGTAGAAGAATATGAACCAGAGCTCTGTAGACAGATGACTAAAACCATTTCTGAGGTACATGTGTGATTTGCCCACAGTGTTAACCATAGCTAGAATATTTGCTGAAAGCACAATAAACCCTCTACTTTTTGATGAGGGGAATTAATTTGCAGAAAAAGTTATAATGTATATTTATAATTAGGTCATATTCTACGTATATGAGTGTGTGTGTGTATATGTAGCCTTTGTCTAAAACAATCATGTGCATCACATTTGCATGCATTACGTAAAAGTGTACAAAACTGCCCCATTTATAAGTCTTTATTGCAAAATATGTAACATTTTAATGATTATTTTCTCTTCACTAAGGAAGCTTATTTGAGTGCCATCAAAAACAGACATTGTGGTCTTTAAGCACGTTTCTATTTTTACCAACCCCAGGGCTGGCACTTCATCAAGATTTTCTCTGCTTTCTTTTTTATAACAAACGTTTTAATAAACATTAATGATTAGTTATATTACAGGAGACTCCAAATGGTTCCTTAATTAGACATGAACAAGACAGTGTAACTCCAATGCCGACATTCTTTGATGAGAAGCCATCTTAACAAAATTTTTCAAAGAATGTAATTTATTAAATTCTGTGCTCTGGATTATAATTATTTCATGTATCTTAGAAGAAGAGGTAGATTTATTGCTAGTGTTATAATTTTGTACCTGAATTTTCTATATCAAGAGGACCATGCTTGAACGGAATCACAGTTATGGTTCTACAACAATTACTCAGTGTCTATAATGCATCATGCTATTAATTAAAATCCCCTATATTTATAACAAAGGTTAATACTTTTGAGTTTCAATGTAGCTAAATTCAGACCCTCCCTTTCTTTAAATTTCTAGGTTATTAAAGCCCAGGTCAAGGACTTGATGATTCCACGATACAAGCTAATTGTGATTGTGCACATTGGACAACTGAACAGGCAGAGCATAATTATTGGAAGCAGATGCCTCTGGGATCCTAACAGCGATACCTTTTCATCTTATGCTTTCAGAAATTCTTCCCTCTTCGCTCTTGCGAATGTCTATGCAGTTTACCTTGAGTGACTGAAAATAAGAAGTCCAGTTCTTACCTTGGAAAATCATGAGGCGGGCTGTATGTCTGTACACGAAAGTTTTACTGCCAAAAACTTAAGAAAGAAACAACACTGATAATTCAACCAGCTGGAAGGTTTTGAATTTTTTCATATTCTAGCAAAGGCTGGGGAAGGAGAGAGTAGCACAGAAAGAATCTTGTTTATCTAAAGCAGAAACTTGGTCTTGGTTTTGCTGGATTGTTTTCCATGGATACAGATTCTTATTAAATATTTGTTTTGGTACTAATTATTTTAATTATTCTTTAATTAGAGAGTTACAATTTCCTGCATTGTTTTTTTAATAAAGAGAAGCTTTAGAAAAACTATGGCTATATACCCTGACCAATAAATGACGGTAGAATATTCAACATGGTATACACAAATGATAAATAATATGCCTCAGTGCTGCATGTAAAAGAATACTGGTTTTCATTTTATGCTTAATAAATTGAGCAGCATTCATTAAGTGCAATTATTGTTACATGTACCTGACAGTTGAAACTGCTGAGGTAGAATTAATGGCTTCATAACAAGTTTCGTGGTCCCACGGGCTGCAAGCTAAAACTAGAAGCTCTTGTGGCCTGCCTGCACTTTACACAATTGTGGGAGAACTGAATGTTGGCTCTCCAGTAATGGAAACTATAAAGTGAACAAAGGTTTTTTGGGGCACTGAAGTAGACATTGTGATATTAAATATACATGATACTTAATACTAAATGTGTCTGTAACACATAAAATCATTTATTGGAGAGAGACATTGCTTTTAAATATCTTAGGCTAATAAACTTTTTCACCAAATATATAGCTGGCACCTTAACAAATAAAACGTGTGTATTTACCATTTTACTCCTATGAATTTAATACTAAAATGACCCAGGGAGGTTTTGAATAGATGGGCACTAAAATTTACAAGGCTGAAATAGCTTATTATTCTGCCGGTTAATGTATCTTGTGCCACGGATCATTTATTTTTATGAAGCTTTCAAGTCTTTGTGTACAAGTAAAATGATGCTGTGGCGTTGTTCTTGGAGGGTAAGTGGACTGCCTAAAGGACATTTGTTAAAGGTCAAAGACAAACTGTGCACATATGGAGAAAATTAGCAAAGCTGTAGTCTTAAAAAAGATTTGTCATGTCAAAAAAAAGTTTAGCAAATGGAAGCCCAGTCAATGCTTTAATTTTTAAATGTTTTGGTGTCTTACTTTTCCCCAAAATGAAATGTAATAAAAAAATGGATACTTTTAAAATCCATTTCCTCCTGCTGTTTTCTGGCTTTTAAAGCCAGATTATTCATTTTGATTATTCAAAATGAATTTGTCAATTTTCATTATTTTTTTCCTGTTAGTGCATTAGTGGAAATATGTCTATATCATGATTTATCACAACCAATATTTGTCAATTTCCATAGGCCAGTTTTAAATCTGGGTTAGATTACAAGTATAATAAATAAATGAGCTTCCTATTTTCATTATGCATTTGTGAACTTCTCCCTTCTTGGAACAACAGCGGGGGTAATCATCTTAAAAATTTGTATGAATCAATCAAAGTAAAGAAACGTCTTTAACATATAGAAAGTCTGTTATAACAATGACTGTTTGTTTTAGAGTTCTAAATTCTAATCCATGAGATAACATCTTACCATCTTCCCCAAGCTGTGCTGGGAATCAAAACTATAAACGATGGCTGGGCGTGGTGGCTTATGCCTGTAATCCAAGCACTTTGGAGGCCAAGGCGGGTGGATCACGTGAAGTTGGGAGTTCAAGACCAGCCTGACCAACATGGTGAAACCCCGTCTTTAAAAAATAAAATTAAATTAAAAACTATAAAAGCTAATGACAGTTAAAAAACAAAAAAGAAAGCAGTTTGCCGGCATATTGCCATGCACTGTAATTCAGATACTCAGTGATGAATTCTAGCAATTACATAGCAGTATAGGGATACATAGTAAAAAACTCACTCATTGCAACTAGGGAGAAGCTAGTCATCACACAGAACCTTACCATGAGAAATTTTTTAAAAAGTTACACTATAAATTTGAAGGAATTATTTTACTTTGAAACACCCTCAATTTCCCTGCTATTTTTTCCTCTCCTAAAGTGCCAACCTTCTTCCCCGACCAGCCGTGCCCATCCCTGCCCCAGAGCCTTTGTTCACACTTTCCTGCCTCCCACTCAAGCAACTTTCTTCACTTTTCAGGGTTACATTCAGGTCTCACCTTTTCTCTTGGTCCTTCTCTGTTCATTGCTCGCCTCCTGGTCTCTCTCTCTTCTCTAATCATTCTCATGGTCGAGCTCTTGATTGTTCTCTAGCTAACTTTTGATTTTAGTTTTGTTTCCTTACTATTAATAGATTGAAGACATATTGAGGACATGGACCACATAACTTGACAGTGCCTAGCAAGAAAAATTATTTTTACTTTTAAAGTAACCATCGTGTGCATTGCACTGTGCTACATAACTCCCAGCTACACAGATAAAGCAAACACAGTTCAACCCCTGAGGAACTAGGATCCTATTGGGATGAAAAAAGTCCACCAGTGACCACAGTATAGGCTCAAATATATTGTCATAAGAAAAGTCCAGAATATCGTTATCCAATTAACAGAATCATGGAAGCCTTCGTGAAAAGAAGGAAAATTTAATCTAGACTGCGAAGGAGATAGTAGAATTTCAACAGGCAGAAGAGTACAGGAAGTCTAGACTGGATACCACACAGTGTTCGTGAAGATAAGTGGTTAGAACTAAGATTAGAAGGATACATTGTGAACGTCTGGGTTAGAAAATGAGTAGTCATCAAAGGTTTTTAATTTGACTAACACTGTAAATGAAGTGACGCTCAAAGAAGATGATTATTTTGGAAAAGATCAGGAAGACTCACTGGGGGTGGTGAGAGGTAATAGAGGCTGGATGAGGCAGTGGCATTTGGAATGGAAAGGAGAGGATGGTTGTATGAGACTCTGTAGGGGCAAGGCCTACAAGAATAGGCCAGGGGAAGGAGGAGTCAGAAGAGACTCTAAGGCAGGTGTCCCCAGACTAGGGCCCGCGGGCCGCATGGCGGCCCCCTGAAGCCATTTATCCGCCCCCCTCCCGCCGCACTTCAGGAAGGGGCACTTCTTTCATTGGTGGTCAGTGAGAGGATCACAGTATGTGGCGGCTCTCCAACGGTCTGAGGGACAGTGAACTGGCCCCCTCTGTAAAAAGCCTGGGGATGCCTGCCAGTGTGAAAAGACAGTTGAAAGTTTCGAGCTCTGGACGTTTGCAGACTTAGGTCTGAGTCCTGCTGTCCTGGGCACAAGTTAAGTGACCTCAAGTAAATTACTAATCTCACTAAGCCACAGCTTCTTCATTGTAAAGGAATAATAATACTGGTACCTACCTCAAAGAGTTTTGGTGACAATTAAATACATATGTTGGCTAAACTCTTAACATCATAATTCCTGATCTCAGCAAACTGACATAAGAACAGAAAATCAAACACCGCGTGTCCTCACTCATAGGCGGGTGTTGAACAATGAGAACACATGGACACAGGGAGGGGAGCATCACACACTGGGGCCTGTTGGTGGGGAATAGGGGAGGGACAGCAGGGGGTAGGGAGGTTGGGGAGGGATAACATGGGGAGAAATGCCAGATACAGGTGACAAGGGGATGGAGGCAGCAAACCACATTGCCATGTATGTACCTATCCAATCCTGCATGTTCTGCACATGTACCTCAGAACCTAAAGTGCAACAAAAAAAGTATATATATATAAAAGAATATATATATGAAAGAAAGCTCTCAATGCAGTAGGTCTTATGACTGAAGTCTGAAGTTGAATGTTTCAGTATGGGTCACGAGTTCAATAGGCCTATTAACAAAAATAAGGAAGTTAGCAGGAAGAGTTTGAGGAATAAAATACGAAGTTTGATTTTGCACTTGTTGAATTTAAGTTAATGATGGGATATTAAAATGGGGCTAACCTCCGGCAGCTGAGAACATGGGGCTGGAGCTGAGCCAGGATGTCAAGGTGAGAGATTTAGACTTGGCAGTCATCCAAATTGAGACCTCACATCCTCCTGCTTTATAAAATATTCAGTAGCAGAATCTTCAGCAAGTATAGTGAGTACTAATAACAAATTACTGAAAACTCAGCTCTGGGAACAACAGCGAGAAACCCTGCCCAAAATTAATAGGAATTTTTTTTTTTCAAAAACTGAAATTAAATTATGCCTTCTTTTCTTCATTAAAAAAATTCCTATATGATCCATTTCTTCTCTCTGACATCATAAGAAATGTAAAGGTTCTCCCAAAAATACATCAACATCTTGAATGGAGGTGTCCGTGCTGTCGTCTGCTGCCATTGTTAATAAAACGGCTTTAAAGAAAATACATACTGGGAGGTTCTTCCAAGAGAGTCCAATAGATTATATGTTGGGAAATGAAGTGCTAGTTCAACTCCTTTATTTAAAAACAATAACAGCAACAACAACAACAACAAAAAACTTTTAAGAAGTATCCAGTATATGGGAATGATTTTAAAAACAATGATTGAGGCTTTAGAGCTTGTAAATGTCACCATCCTAGAGAATAAACACACTCTTTGTTGGGACCATCATTTCACCTGTGTTTCTAGATATTACCCAAAAATACATTAAGAAAACTCAACATTGAATGGTTTTTCATAATTTACTATGCATTTTGCTCCCAAAATTCTTATAAAGAAGTGGTCTGCGCCCACTACCTCTGATTTTTCTCTTACTTCTTTCTACGTTACTTTCAACTTCTGCAATGTAGTTCTCATCCCTGCTAATGTGTTACTTTCACAAGGAAAAGTGGTCCCCCAGGCCAATCTGCAAAACATTTATCCAGCTGCATTCACCTCAGCTGTCTTCTGAATTCATTTCTTTTGAATGGCATTGTAATATAGATGGTTAGGTTTTGGTTGTTTGGGGTTTTTTTGTTTTTAAAGCATAAGTTTGACAAAGATCTCCTTTAGCTGCCAACCCTTACTAGCTGTGTGCAACTTTGGTTTGAGGTGGCTGGTGTCTTGAACCTTAGTTTCCCCAAAGGTGAAGACCATTATAATTACTACTTATGTTCTTGTCATGAAGACTAAAAGGAAAAGTGTGCATAGGATATCTGACTCACAGTAGATGCTTACACTCAACCTCTAATATTTTCCTGCAGAAACTGTCTTCTAAAAAATTAAGCAGGTATTTTTGCAATTTCTGCTCATACCCTAATGTAATACCCTAGGTTACATTTTTTTCTTTTATCACCTTTAATCATCTGCTGCTGCCTTCTTTGAATGACAATTTTGTCTTAAGTCTACATTTATTAGACAGCCCTATTCATCTCCAAATTAAGCTTCTCATGGCTGATGTCTACCTGTTTTTATATTTGTTTCATTCAGACGTCTTAACTCTCACTTTAGTACTTCCTTGGTTCCTTTGAACATTTTTGCTTAATGCCACCTATTTTATCCTGTTAGCTCCCATTTGAATGTATATGTTCTCCTCTAGTATGTTCTGTTTGTATAGAATACATATATTAGAAGGTTTATTAAGACTTGTATATATTAAGTATCTGATTAAAGTCTCCCATAATCTCTTCACAATTTCTTTCCCTGCCAAGTTGAGTACACTTTTTTTTAAATTTTAGTGCAGGATATAACTTGAAACTTGTGGTTTTCCACCCACCCACCAGGCTATTTCCCTACCTAGCAAGGCAAGAAACCAGTATAACCAGTACGGGAAGCACTAAGCTTCATTTTACATTAGTGATCAGAAAAGGAGTCATGTTTCCCACAGATGATGATGAGGGCGAATCATCTACCTCTTAAAAGGACAGAATATCCAGCCCAATTTGTTTAGGGGTTGCTGGGAAATAGTCCTTTAAATTCCTATGAAAAATATTAAGCTTAAAGACCCATCATTTCAATTTGAAACTAAAGAAAAATAAACTGTGTGTTGTTAATTATATAGTTATATTTATTTTTTCCTTCAGGAAAATGTATTCTATAACAAGAACTTAACTTTGGTAGGATAGATGTAATAATTTTTTTTTTTTTTTTTTTAGATGGAGTCTCGCTCTGTCACCAGACTAGAGTGTAGTGGTGCATCTCTGGTCACTGCAAACTAGGACTGACTGCCGGGTTCAAGCGATTCTCTTGCCTCAGCCTCACAAGCAAGCTGGGATTACAGGCATGTGCCACCACGCCCAGCTAATTTTTGCATTTTTAGTAGAGATGCGGTTTAACCATGTTGGCCAGGATCATCTGGGTCTCCTGACCTCATGATCCACCCTCCTTGGCCTCCCAAAGTGCTGGGATTACAGGCATGAGCCACTGCACCTGGCCAGTGTAATAATTTGTCTTAAAAATATAGGTAAATTGCTTTCTTGCATCCTAATTCATAAGTTCAAGTAAAAGCCATTTAAGGGCCCAACCATTTGAAGAAGAAATAGTATCAATCTTAAACATTCAAAGATTAAAGAAACAAGGACCACTTTCCAACCCATTTTATGAAGCTAGCTTAATGCTGATATCAAAATCACTAAAGGATATTACAGAAAAAGCATAAATGTTATTTAAAAATTTATTAACGTATTATAGAAAACACAAATGTTGTTGATGAAAATATATGCTAAACAAAACATTAACAAATAAAGTACAGTGGTATGTAAAAAAGAGAATACATTATTAATAACTGGAAACATACCAACAATTCATTTGTGTACAAATAAGTAAAAATTCACTTAAAAGTCATCCACTTAATTGTATGTGTATTACACTCCAGTGAATTTTTTTCAGCCATAAGGCTAAAGATACTATTACAGCTCTTTTCTTCCAGATTTTTAAAGAACAAAAATGCCTTCATTTTATAAAGCTAGCATAATCTTTATTACCAAAACACATAGAAACCATCAGTTTTATTTATGAACCCAGATACAAAAATTCTAAATAAAATATTAACAAATGCAATGCCTCTGAGTATTAGAAGAATGCTATACTATGATCAAATGGATTTATTCTGAGAATACGGAGACATTTCAACAGAAGAAAGATTATCAACAAAACTCTTCACGTTTACTAAAGAGAAAAATACCATATGATGAAATTAAATGTGTATTTTATGAAATTTAGAAGAATTTTAACAAAATAAGTCCTTAAGCAATATGTACTAGAATAATGCTTTTAAGATAATTATGAATATATAAAAATGTATAATATAGACTAATTATTTATTGTTTTATTCATATTTTAACCAACAAATATCATACTGAGTAGTGAAGGCTAAAGCCGTTTCCATTGCAAGTAAGAACATGGAAGGGATGTCTGCTGTTGTTTTTATCATTTAGATCAGGGTGTCCAATCTTTTGGCTTCCCTGGGCCACACTGGAAGAAGAGGACTTGCCTTGGGCCACACTTAAAATACACTAACACTAACGGCAGCTGATGAACCAGAAAGAAAATCTCGTAATGCTTTAAGAAAGCTTATGAATTTGTGTTGGGCAGTATTCAAAGTCATCCTGGCCGCATGCAGCCTGTGGGCCACAGATTGAACAAATCTGATTTAGACTTTTTAGTGTCACCTTCCCTGTGAGGTCTTCCCTGGCCACCTTGCTTAAAACTCCATTTCCTTTATTTCCCCACCCAAGCCTTCCTATCCCCCTTCCATGGTTTATTTTATTCTCAGCAGCAATTATAATCTAATATTCCTCCTGTTTACATATGCCATCCATTAGAATACACACTTTATCTGTTCTAGTCACAGCTGTATCCTTATCACCCAGAACCATGCCTGGCACATCACTCTCTCTGTAAATAATTATTGAATAATGAGTAAGGTAATGAAACAATCAGCTTAAATCCTGGAAAAGAAGAGACAGAAGTATCTTTTCATTTGCAGATGATAATATTGTGTACCTCAAAAGTACAAATTGAACTAGTAAAGCAGCTATTTAATTTAATGAAATTACTTGCCAAGATGCTTGGAGATAAGATACTTTAAAAATCAAAAATTTTCTTTGTACGGCAACAAATAATTAGAAATGAACATGGAAGAAATTTCTCATAGTGGCAAAAATTCAGGCATAAGTTTAAATTAAAAAGTATAATGCCTAGCCGGGTGCGGTGGCTCAAGCCTGTAATCCCAGCACTTTGGGAGGCCGAGGTGGGTGGATCACGAGGTCAAGAGATCGAGATCATCCTGGTCAACAGAGTGAAACCCCGTCTCTACTAAAAATACAAAAAATTAGCTGGGTGTGGTGGCACGTGCCTGTACTCAGGAAGCTGAGGCAGGAGAATTGCCTGAGCCCAGGAGGCGGAGGTTGCAGTGAGCCGAGATCGCGCCATTGCACTCCAGCCTGGGTAACAAGAGTGAAACTCTGTCTCAAAAAAAAAAAAAAAAAAAAAGTATAATACCTATATAAATAAAATTATTTAAATATTTAAAATAAACTATGTTATTATAGTAATATATTCTAAATAGGAATTCTTGACACCATAGAATGTAAATGTTTCCTACATTTGTATGCATGTAATGCAATTCAAATCATAATTCCAGTGAGATTTTTTTTAGTACAGAGTAACAAATCCATATGGAAGCATATATGTCTCATAATAGTCAAGAAAAATTATTTCTAGAAAAGCTATAGAGATAGGAAACTTTTCTTACTAGAAATTAAAACTTACCACAAAGCTACTATAGTCAAAATATGATAGGGTTAACCTAGGGTAAATAGATCAGTGAACAGAATAAACAGACTATAATAGTTCAAAGTATAATGGAAACAACATATGACTAAAGTGACATGTGAAATTTTTATGGGAAAAAATGACTCATTTAATAAATGATGCAGGCAAAATTTGCTATCCATCTGGAAGAAAATTAAAATTAACCACTTGATGCTATGCAAAAATAAATGTAGGATAAATTAGATCTAAATTTGAATGATAAACAGTAAATTATTAGAATAAAACAGGATAATTTTTGTGTAACCTCACAGTAAGGGAGATCTTCCTATGCAAAGCAGGAAATTCAGAAACTGTAAAAGAAAAGACAGACATCGTATGTCAAAGGACATCATAAATGAAGTAAAAAGACTAGGGGAAAATATTTTACATAAAGGGCAGTCAAAAAGTTAGTATTCTTAATATAAAATGTTTTGAAATTGGATAAGAAAAATCAATAGAAAAATGGGCAAAGCATATGGACAGATTAATTTACGCAGGAGAAAATACAGTGACCAATAAACACAAAAGATGATCACTCCATAGTCAAGTAAAGGCAAATCAAACCGAAAATTGTGTTTAATATTTCACCTAATTTCACCAAATTTTGGCAAGTGTAATGACATTATAGACAGGTGAGAATATAGATGAATAGGCTATCTCATAAATTTCTAGTGGAAATGTGAATTAATGCACACTTTTTAGATGGTCATCTCTTGATATATGTTTACATTTAAAATACATATATTGAGATGTTATTGAAATATATGAAGATATATTAAATAATGAGATGTAGGACAACAATTAGATGTAGCGCACTGTGTATAATCCATTTTGGTGTGAAATAGGATGATAGATTCAGTAGATACTGTGTTAGAGTAGGTTTGCTACCTTAAAAATAGACTCAAACAAAAAACAACTCAAAACTTGTTTGTTAAGTTAAGGGAGAGGTTGGGAGATTCGATGGACTAGTCTTAAAAGTGGCACATATCACAGCTACTCACATTTAATTGGCTGGAACTCAGTCACGTGACCAAACATAACCACAAAGGCAGCTGAGTAATGTGGACTTGCTGTGTGCGCAACAGGAAGAGGAGAAGAAATTTTCGGTGGACAGATAAAAGTCTACGCTATAGAGCTAGATCCATTAGACAGATTACATAGATAGATGGATGGATGGATGGATAGATAGATAGATAGATAGATAGATAGATAGATAGATAGAGCTGTCTAGCTGTATTTGCAGTTACACCAAATTCAGTATAAATACGATTTTTACTTCTGACAGCAGTTATAAGAAACCCTTAATAAAGGTTATGTTATTACTTTAAAACCAAATACAAAAGAGTGAGGCTTTTGATTTATTTTATGCTTCTGTGGACTGTTTGCATTTCCTAAGCTTATGTATATATTCTCTTTTTTTCTCTGCAAAAAAAGTGGTTACAGGATTTATTGAGAGACTAAGTTCTATTTTTCTTCTTTGTTTCTCCATGTACTTAAATTATGTAAATACATTTATAATAACTAATATAAATAAGAATGTAATAAATAATAAAAATATAATGCATATATATATATATATATATATATATATATATATACTACTTTCCCCAACAACTTGGTAAGCTATCCCACAGAAATAAGTGATAGTAAGCTATCCCACAGAAATAAGGATATATGAAAAAAGTTGTTTATTGCATCTTTATTTGTAATTGCAAATTCTGAAAACAATCTGAATATATATTGACGGGATCAAAAAATGTGGCAATACATATCATAGAATAGCAGTTCTCAAATTGTTTAGTCTCAGAACTCCTTTGCACTCTTAAGTATTATTAAGAACTTCAAATAACTTTTGTTTATGTGGGTTGAATCTATTAATATTTATTACATTGAAATTTAAAACTGAGAAATTTAAATTTATTAACCCATTTAAAAATAATAAATCCACCATGTTAACACAAATAAGATATTTTATAAAAAGCTGGGGCCACAATCCCATTACTGGGTATATATCCAAAGGATTATAAATCATTCTACTATAAGGACACATGCACACGGATGTTCATTGCAGCACTGTTTACAATAGCAAAGACCTGGTACCAACCCAAATGCCCATCGATGATAGATTGGATAGGGAAAATGTGGTACATATACACCATGGAATATTACGCAGCCATCAAAAACGATGAGCTCATGCTCTTTGTAGGGACATGGATGAACTTGGAAACCATCATTCTTAGCAAACTGACACAAGAGCAGAAAATCAAACACCACATGTTCTCACTCATAGGTGGGTGTTGAACAATGAGAACACGTGGACACAGGGAGGGGAGCACTACACACTGGGGTCCGTTGGGGGGAAATGGGGGAGGGATGGGGGGTGGGGAGGTGGGAAGAGATAGCATGGGGAGAAATGACAGATATAGGTGATGGGGAGGAAGGCAGCAAACCACACTGCCATGTATGTACCTATGCAACAATCTTGCATGTTCTTCACATGTACCCCCAAACCTAAAATGCAATTAAAAAAAAAAAAGCTGGGGCCAGGCGCAGTGGCTCATACCTGTAATCCGAATACTTTGGGAGTCCCACGCAGGCAGATCATGAGGTCAGGAGTACGAGACCAGCCTGGCCAATATGGTGAAACCCCATCTCTACTAAAAATACAAAAATTAGCTGGGCATGGTGGCGCGCACCTGTAGTCCCAACTACTCCAGGGCTGAGGCAGAAGAATCGCTTGAATCCGGGAGGCGGAGGTTGCAGTGAGCTGAGGTTGCGCCACAGCACTCCAGCCTGGGCGACAGAGCAGACTCCGTCTCAAAAAAAAAAAAAAAAAAAAAAAAAGTTGGCCAGGCTTGGTGGCTCACTCCTGTAATACTAGCATTTTGGGAGGCCGAGGCGGGCAAATCACTTGAGATCAGGAGTTTGAGACCATCCTGGCCAACATGGTGAAACGCCCTCCCTGCTAAAAATACAAAAATTACGTGGCATATGCGAGGCAGGAGAATCGCTTGAACCCGGTTGTAATGAGCCAAGGTCATGCCACTGCACTCCAGCCTGGGCAACAGAATGACATTCCACTTCAAAAAAAATACTACTTATACTTCAAAACAACAACAAAAATATTTACTAAGAACACTTGCATTGTTTCAAATTTTTGTAACTCTCTACTGGCTAGCATAGTAAAAACAGCTTGATTCTCATACTGGTTTCTGCATTTGGGAAATCCAGCCTCATATAGATATTTACTTGGAAAGGAAAGATTATTTTATTAACTTTTTCAGATAGTTTTTAAATTTTTTAATATATCCCCAAACTCAGCAAGCATTTATTAAAGTTAGATTGCCATGTAAATATGAAGTCATATCAATGAATCATTTGTACTGTATTAAAATTTTCATTTTGCACTTTGAGTGGATATTTTACCCATTCATTATTTTATGCATTGATAATTTGGAAAATATTGATTTACTAAGTTATGCATATCTTCCAAGTGTTGACACACAACGTCAAAAAATCAAATTCATTAATATCATCACTGATGCTGATGGTAGGGGATACATTTCCCAAAATTTCTCAAAAGCTTAAATTTTATCATCAGCAAAAAATAGTCAGTTGTTTTCTTTGAAATGAGTTTCACTTCATTCACTTTTCAAATCTTACTTCATTTCATTTCAAATCCCCAAATCTGAATAACTAGATTTTCACTCTTTCTTTAAAAAAAAAAAAGAAAGAAAGAAACGGTGCTTCATGGAAAAAGCAGCTCACAATTTAATTACATAAATTTTAAGTTTGCTAATTAATTACATAAATGTTTGTCCTTCAGACAACCATCATACAGCCTAAGTTTGGAGCCAGTAACCCTATCTGCTAACCTGTGTGATTTAGGGCACATTTACTTACTTCTGCTGAGCCTGTTTCCTCATCTGCAAAATGGTGGCAAAGTACTTTCACACCCTCACACGTTTCCTGCAACAAATGTGTGAAGGAAAGTGTTTAAATTCCATGCACGATGCCTTGTCACAATTTAAGTGCCCAGTGTTTAGTAGATGGTTTTCCAATATGGACTATTATATTAGTAAGAGCGGCACTTGGATGAACAGAGATTCTGACCACTGTTACAACTCACTCAGGGAGTTGGCCATCAGAGTTAGAAAGAAAAGCACAGTTTTGTGATATCCTTAATCTGTCTTCTGTCGTTTTATCTAGGAAGACATCCAATTGCATAACAGTGACTTGGTTTTCTGAGTCTTTGTTTCTCAACTTCCAGAATGAGAATAGAATGCAGTAGAAAGGCAAAACCAAAGAGCCCATACTACAGGAGGAAGCTTATTACTTAAACATACTCTGGGTTTCAGCTGTTTGTGGGACCTGGTAGATATATATATTCCCCCAGCTATTTTCGAATAGAATGTTGAAGGGCTATGTGATACTAGGAAACACTAATTGAGCACTGTACAGTACTTTGAGAAAAGCACTTTGTTTAGATTCTTATATTAGACTATTGTGAAAGGAAACTCAATCTCAGGACTCAAAAATTACTAAGCCAAAGGGAAAAGTCAAGGGAACGGCATCACGCAAACCTGCCTCCCATTTTATTTCTAAGATAACTATAAAGATTTAAAAAGCTACATACCTCCCTCACAATTTGCCCACTAGGAAATTTCTTGTGGGCCCCAAGATCTTTACCCTAAAACAGTTCTGTCAAATTTCACTAGGACAATGTAAGTTGGTAGCTTCTCTTCACAGGTATGGGACAAAGTACAGAACTCAAAGTCTCTCTCACTCTGCTCACCTGGAACAAATGCATGTCTGATTGCTTCCTCTGCCCTACGTTTATCTTATGCAAAAATGCAGACTCATTGACCTAGATTAATCCACAAGTGCCCATTTCTCTACTCCCCTCTCACATGTGAGTGGTTGATCAAAGGCTCAAAGGCATGCAACCCTTTGCTTATCACCTACCCACACCTTTGAAAAAGTTATTCCTCTTTCCCCGACATCCACCCTTTCCCTTTTAAATATTGAAGCCTTCAAAGTCATCTTTGGAGAAAAGCACAGACCTGTCTCCTGGGTGCACGTCCTTAACCTTGGCAAAATAGCCTTCTAAATTGATTGAGACCTGTCTCAGATACTTTTTGGTTTACACTATGAATCTATGTTTAAGTTTTCAGTAACAATACCCAGTAACCCAAACGTTAAGAATGAATAGTTATTTCTGTATGATGAGATAGTAGCTGATTTTTATTTTTTATGTGTATCTTTAGATTTTCCTACCACCAGTATTTTCTGTTTACTGTTTAAAAGTTGTCTACAATTTTTTAAAAATAAAAACAACACAGTGAGCTTGGTTTATAGCATTTTTATTGCAATTTTGCACAGCATTTGAAGTTTCAAATCATTAGTAGAATTTGAAAAGAACAGTTCATTAACCTTGGCAAAGAGAGAAAATAGAGATCACTGTGGTTCCAACCAATCATCTATACTTTTTAGAAAAGAAAGTTTGCCTACCCAAAAGCCATTATTTTAATAACACAATATTAGTGTTCTACCAGGCAGTAAAACACTGCAATTAAACATGAGATACAGCTCCGCCACCCATTGGGTATTCGCTCTTGTCTTAGCAAAGAGCACTCAAATCAGTCATGGAACAGCCATCAGTGCAACATAAAGTCTGTAAATCTCGTCTTGACATCATCGAATGCTTCTTTGACTCCCAAAGCCCTTCAGTGGGCATCTGTCTACCCCAAAGACGGTCTTCCCCTGAGGCATCCACCTTCGAAGGGTTTTGCTCTGGATTCTCCTCTGAAAACTCATGTTTATTTGGGAGCTGGAAGGATCTTCCTGTCTCAGCTGTATGGAAGAGAAAAAAGTAATACATCCTTAGACAACTCCTACAGATAAGGCAGCAACCACATTCCACTCTTGGGGCAATGAACCGGAACTCTGAAATGAAATAGAATCTCACACATATTTTTTTTAAATGTTGGTCTGGTTTCAGAGAGATGAGACATTTTGGGGAGAGCACAGTCATCTCCACTCCCCACATTTTACAGAGGCAGAAACTTTAGTACAAAGAGAAGTAGTACCCAGTGTCGGCTCAGCTAGTCAGGACTTGACTTCTTTTACTCGCTACCTCTGCTGGATGACCAGCAGCTTCCAAAGTTATTAGTTATGTGCTATAATGAAAAAAACACATAAACAAAAAAGCCATCCTGTGTGTGCCCTGCCATCTTGAACAGTAAAGAAGGAAATGAAGATTCAAACCTGTATATCTGAAAACAAAAAGCAAATTTCACAGTTTTTGCCTAAGTGTTGTTTCCAAAGTTCACATATAAGCTTCTCTTACTTTAATTTAGTTCAAACTGACTTATCAGTGCCTTAGCACACCAGCAGGCACCAAGAAAATGGTGAATGGATGCTGGTTGGCAAACTGGTAATTGAGCACATAAATAATGTATGGGAAAACACTCTGAAAATCTAAGAAAGATTTAATAAGTAGTAGTATGATTTCAGAGATGTCCAACAGAGCTAGCCTTATAGATATCCATTCCACTGCCTTATGTGTGTCAGAGATATCCCAAATGTATTTTTTATAGTGCATTTTGGTTTACTATTCCAGAAATTGTTGTACATCCTGGTAAGTTATGCTTACTCTCTTAAGGTTAAAAACCCATATAATTTTTGTTAGCATCCAGCAATACGAACCTCAATGTTAAAATGGTAATGGAAATGGAAAATGCATGCTTTTCCAAGACATTAGCCCACCCAAATACGAACACTATAGGTCATTTTCTAAAATGTTTCTATTACTGACATCATTTCAAATTAAATCGAAACCTTAATAATCATACATATGGTCTCAACATTTATTATGTAATCCCATTTTTCCTTTCTAACTTTTTACTATAAAACATAGCAAATAAAGCCAGTTATTAAAATAGACTCTTAAGCAAGGCTCAGAAAGACAAACACCACATGATCTCACTTACATGTGGAATCTTAAAAAGTCAAACTCAGAAATGTAAAGCAGAGAATGATGGTTATAGGAGGGTGAGGGTGAGGGGGTTGGTTGGGGAATAGATGGTCAAGAGTACAGAATTTCAGTGAGACAGGAGGAATAATTTCAAGTCTGTTGTACCACATGGTGACTATAGATAATAACAATGCACTGTGCCCTTGAAAATTGCTAAAAGAGTAGATTTTAAGTATTATCACAAAAAAGTATGTGAGCTAATGCAGATGTTAATTAGCCTGATTTAGCAATTCCACATGTATATTGAATGTATGCATATTTCAAAACAATATATTGTATACAACAAATATATATAATTTTATCAATAAAAAAATAATTTTTAAAACAGGATTTTCAGCCATGCCCAGTGGCTTATGCCTGTAATCCCAATACTTTGGGAGGCCAAGATGGAAGATTGCTTGAGGCCAGGAGTTTGAGACCAGCCTGGGCAACACTGCAAGACCCATTCTCTACAAAAAAATTTAAAAATTAGCTAGATGTGGTGGCGCACACCTGTAGTCCTACCTACTCAGGAGGCAGCGGTGGGAGGATCACTTGAATGCAGGGGTTTGAACTATAATTGTACCACTGCACCCCAGCCTAGGTAAGAGGGCAAGACTGTCTCTAATCAAACAAATAAATAAAAATTTTAAAATAGGATTTTAAATAAATTCTACCTCATAATTTAATATAGAATTAGCAGAAAGAATTTCAGTCAAATGTTTAAGTTAGTTGAATTGAATAACAAAGAAATATTGTGAAGTTAGTCACTTCACCATTTCTGAAAGACGTTCGGATCATTTCTACCTTCAAAATCCTGATCATACAATTCCTACTACTAGAATTCCAACCCTGCTTCCCCACCTTTCATAATCCCCAAATCCTTCAGGACCTCTGTCAGTAACCACCACCTCCATGATACTATTATTTATTACAACAGTCCATCACCTTCTCTTCCCCACCTGAGACTCAGTATGGAATAAGTAAAGACCTTGGCTCCTGAAGCCAGATAGGCCTGGTTTGCTAAGTTGTCTTGGTAAAATGATAAATGGTGGTAATTTTGCTTGCTTCACAGGATCCTTCTCAGATAGCTAAATGAAATGCTGCACACGTAACTTCCTGGCACTTGAAAGTGTTCAATTAAGGTCAGCTTCTTTCCTTGCATCTGTATTTGACACCTGCCTGAATTCCAACTTATTATATTGTATAATTATTCATGTGTGAACGTCTTGCTACTTCAACATGCTCCTTGAAATCAACGCTTCTGTAGCCTCCATAGTACCTTCCACAGATGCTGAGCTCATTGAAGTAGTCATACAATCAAATGATTTCAAGCAAGGGACTAAAGAAAGAGGTCCTTATTTTTGGAAAGGTAGCATGCTCATCACTTTCCCAAGCCAAATTCAGTATATTTTGATAATTAATCCCGTAAATTGACATAAAAATGCCTCAACAGTACTTAGAGAAACACTTAATTAAATAATGGTTTTAAAAACAGTTTGAAAAAATAAAAGACACATGTGAAAGGAAAATAAAGAGACACACGATTTACTGTTACCTTGCTGAGCTTGAGGGATCCCCTCCAGATGCCTTCTCCACCTGGAGCTAGCGCAGATGTAGATGACTGTCCGTATGTATTCTAGCCCACAGAGTCTCACAGACTCCTTGCTCCTCACTTCTGAGATGGCAAATAGGACAGAGAATAGAAACAGAGTGAAAATGGAGCCCTTCATTTTGCTGAGGATTGAATGAGAATCTGATGTGGTAAATATGGTCGAATCAAATTCTGGAGTGACTCACCCTCTTGATCAATTTATACTAACTTTCCTGACATTCTATTGGTCAGAACCTCATCTTTACAATATTTGCTGAGCACATAGGGTTACACAGTAAAGTTTTGAAAATGTGGTTTTATGATTATTGCCAGCTATTCAGTCACCCCTGAATACCATCAACGCATCTGTGAGATGATAAAAACAGATGCCCTATTGGAAGGCATTATGGAAAACTCATGGACTTTGGAAGTTGCCAAGAATGAGTTTTAATCTCAGCCTTGCTACTTACTGAGTAGCATAGGGCAAGTTTAAACTTTTTGAGTTGGGGGCCAACCCTGGTGGGTAACACCTGTAACCCCAGCACTTTGAGAGGCCAACATAGGCAAATCACTTGGGGCCAGGAGTTCAAGACCAGCCTGGGCAACATAGCGAGACACTCGTCTCTACAAAAAATTTAAAAATTATTCAGGCAAAGTGGCACACTTGAGCCCAGGACTTCAAGGTTACAATAAACCATGACAGTGCCACTGTACTCCAGCCTGGGTTATGTGAAATGCTATTTTTTTAAAAAAAAACAAACAACTCTTTGAACCTCAATAACCATATCTCTAGAATAGGGAATTCACATCTCGCAAGGGTTTTGTGAATATTGAAAGCAACATAAATGTCAGAACAATGGGATATCACACTCAAGTAGGCAAGTTCTCGTGTCCTGGGTTTGAATCCTGGCTGTTGCCGTTACCTGGCTGTTACTTACCAGAGCTAGACTCCAAAGCAAGTTTTTAAAGCATCCTTCTTTGTAAAATAGTGCTCATGATTTAACTACCTCATGGAGCTAATGCAATAATGTGTGCCCCGCTGGGTTCAATAAACAGCTAATAATTATTAGCTGCTTCTCCTCTCACCACCAGTATAGAAGAGTAGAAAAGATAACGTTGGAATTCAGAAGATTTTATCTAACTAGAATCTTGTTATCCTTCACTTATAACCTAGGTACACTTTTCTCAACACACACATCTATGAAAATAGAAAGCTGAGTCCATATCCCAAAGAGCTAAATAGTACAATTTCTTTTTTCGTAAAACCTCTGAAAGCACTAGTTCTTGCAAAGGTCTTATCTAAACTGAGAATGCTGGAGTTTGAGATCTTAAAGAACTGTTGACTCTGTTGACCCAGTTTTTAGCAAGTTGAACAAATAATTGTTTAGTTGATTCTGTGGAATCCTTGTCTGTGATTCCTGAAATCGCTAAAGTATGTGGCCATGATCATATCGTGTGTACTTCTTGTGAAATCACTGTTCTTCTGTAGGGAAGCTGGAAAATAAAACAAAAATCGATTCTCTAATGGAAAGCATTTTTTGCTCTAAAAGATGAAAATTATTTCCAAGACTCTTGCTTTCTCCATTTTTTTTGGCTATAGTGAGAAGAATGGTTTAAGAAAGGCAAGACTTGAGGCAGGAGAAACAGAGAAAGGCTGTTTCAGTGATTTAAATATGATGGTGGCCTAAAGTAAGGCCGTGGCAGAGAGGATAGGGCACATGAGTATTCAAAACATAGAAGGGCTTGGTACTGATTGAATATCAAGGGCAATGGAGGGAAAGCTGTCAAATATGATACCTAGATTTCTGACTTGTTCAACTGGGAGGTAGGGAGGTCATTGGCTACAAAAGGGATCAAAGAAGCAGCAATGGTTCTCTCATCAAAGTTACTCCATTTTTGGATGGGTCAAAGTCAGTGTCTTTTATCAACTCCAGAGGGATATCTGTATTATCGTGCTTGGAACATCCACAACATCAATAACTATTGAGCCATGTGTTACCAAACTTCTTGTCTTCTTTGGAGATGTGTATTGCCTATCTTGACAATGCCAGGCTTAATACAACACTGCAGTAAACCTATGGTTGGTGGCTATGGATTGGGCTTCTGCACAACCCCAGGGATATTGAGCCAAGGGATGATCCCTACCTTGGATGTCAGATGGACTCTAGCATGATCCTGCTACCACCACCACTTGTTCCCCCTAGGTGCAAAGTAGTCCCCTCTGCTGCCAGTTCTTAATACCTCATTAGGGCTCATTTAATTTGGGATGAAAGGCTGGCAATACTTGAGCTCATTCTGTGACCTAATGGAGGCAAGTTAGTCAAGTCAGCTACCCAGATGAAAAAAACTCATGACAATAATAAAAGCCCTAGATGTGAAGCCTGAAATTTGAGGGCTTTAGTTTCCCCGTTTATATATTGAGAAGGTTGGATTGAATTGTTAAAAGTCTTCTCTGCACTTGAAATTATCCGTCTTGCTGTAATTGTCTGATTATATTACTCCCACCTCACAAACCTTCAGTGGCTCACCATTCCCTCCAGAAGACAATCCAAACCATAGGACATTTAATGCTTTTCACACAGGTCCCCAAACATCACTCTTTTCACAAACCTCAAGGTTCACGAAATGATCAGCAACTGAAAAGGAATCTTTCCATCTTTTGACCGACCATAGTTTCTTGTTTACAACTCTCACAGGAGCAATCTTTTTCATTTGAAGATGGACGTGACTTTTCTTCCTCATCTGGTCTGTAACTCAGTTTACTATCTATGTGGCAGTTATTATGTGTCTTATTTCAGGTTTCATTCAGGTAGCTCTTAAAAAATACCAGAGACTGGATAGCTTACAACAACAGAAACGTCTCACAGTTCTGGAGGCTGGGAAGTCCAAGATGAAGGTGACAGCATAGTCTGGATTCTGGGAGTTCTCTTTGCGTCCTTACACAGAAGATGGGGCAGGCTAGCTCTCTGGGGTCTCTAAGATCATCAATCTGATTCAGGAGAGTCCTGCCCTCATGAGATGTTCACCTCCCAGAGACCCCATCTCCTAAGTTCATCACTTGGGGGTTAGGATTTCAACATAGAAGACATGATATGTAATTGTCCACTCTGAGTTTTAATTTCTCCATCTATGAGGAGATAATAATCTGTGTTTTATAATGTTATTGTGAAGTGGAATGAGTTAACACAAGTACAGCACCTAACATAGTATATAATTCAATAAATAATAAATTAACAATGTCATGAACAAGGGATCAGAAAATGTTATTTTTAGTTGGGAATAGCTACTATGGATGACTTCCTGTATAACTGTTCTCAAAACCATCCATTCATCTGCACTGCTATAGTATTTTTTTCTTTCCTCCCTTCCTTCCTCCTTTCCTTGCCTTCCTCTTACCTTTCATCCTTCCACAAACAAGTTCTAATAAAGAAGGGTCTTACGGTACTGTTTCTTAAAGTGTTTTCTTTTAAACATGAGTCTTTGCCAATGGTCTTTGAATTTTTTTTTTTAAAAGAATCCCCTGATGGCAGTCTCTTTCTTTGAGATTAATAATGCCTGCTAATAAAGTAAAGCCCAGAGAAGACTTATAGTTAGGAAATTTCCTGAACTTTGTTTAATTCAATGTTTCCACAACTTATTTGATCTTGGAAATGCCTGCATTATGAAATTGATTAACATCTGGGATTGCTATAAATTTCTAGAGTAGATATATTTCTAGTTCTCCTCTGTCCTAGCACATGATAGGGTTGTATTTGTCTGCTCTTCAAAATCAGGAAAGGCAATGTGACATATTTTGGCAAATAAAGTGTGAGTGGATGTAAAATATATCACGTCTACCTAAAGCTTTAGGATTGATGTATGATCCTCCAGTTCTCCCTCTCCTCGGCTGTGGTTACCAACAACACTCCTGATGTGGGAAGCTACTCACTGAGTCAGAACAATATAAAGCAGAACTACCTACTGACCTGTAAGGAATATGTGGTATGAGTGAAAACGAAACCTTTATCATTTGAAGCCATTGAGATTTGGAGATTGTTGGTTATAATAACATAACCTGGCTTATCCTGAGTAGTGCAATTATCTTACAGTTATTTACATGTTACGGATGCAGAGAATGTTCATAATGATTCAAGTTTTTAGATCAAAGCAAAATAAGATATGTGGCCTTAATTGGAATTAATTACCACATTTTCAGTATGATCGATTATATGAAGACCTGCTCTTAATATGTACCAAAAACCCAAATTAACAACCAAACAATGAATTCAGTAAACAAATCATTCACTTTATACCATTTGTCAAGGAACTATGACCACAGTATACTTAATAGATGGTGTTTGGAGTAGGTTGTCATGAGTTGTATATACCGTTTGTGGCATTAGATTTTGGAAATCAAATATCAGGTCTTCCATTTAATATCTATGTGTCCTTAATACTTAAGATTGTAGGCCAGGTGCGGTGGCTCATGCCTGTAATTCCAGCACTTTGGGAGGCTGAGGCGGGAGGATCATGAAGTCAAGAGATCAAGACCATCCTGGCCAACATGGTGAAACCCTGTCTCTACTAAAAACACAAAACTAAGCTGGGCGTGGTGGCACGAGCCTGTAGTCCCAGCTACTTGGGAGGCTGAGACAGGAGAATTGCTTGAACCCGGGAGGCAGAGGTTGCAGTGAGCCGAGATCATGCCGCTGCATCACTCCTGCCTGGCGCCTGGTGATGGAGCAAGGCTCTGTCTCAAAAAAAAAAAAAAAAAGATTTTAAGACATACTTAAAATCTCTGAATCTCAGTTTCTTCATTTGTATCATGGTGATAATAATGCAAATTTCATTAGGATAATTGTAAGGATTAAATGATGCAAAGAGTGCTGATCACAGTCTCTAGCACAAGGAAACTTTCAATAGACTGATCATTGATGGTAATTGTGAGAATTCCACCA
Source organism: Saimiri boliviensis (assembly GCF_048565385.1). Taxonomy (NCBI): domain Eukaryota; kingdom Metazoa; phylum Chordata; class Mammalia; order Primates; family Cebidae; genus Saimiri; species Saimiri boliviensis. The sequence goes on from NC_133459.1 coordinate 65,138,056, forward strand.
AATAGAACCTTGATGTTAGAATGTTAAGAGTTTTAGGACTGCTACTCTAGTTTCTAGCTAAGAGACTTTAAGGATGTATCTAACCTGTAATTTGATTTTCTAATTTGTTACATTGGAAAATATCACAGGATCAATTGAGATAATGTTAATTATAGCTCTGATAAATTATAAAGCATAGCACATATAATTATTTGATGAAATTATTATGGTATCACTATATATAAATTCATTAGCAAACACTAATTTATTTTTGTTATTTTCTGACACATATAGTACCTGCTCATCATTGGCTAATACTTATTTTTAATGCTTCTAGGTAGAGGTTTCATTATGATGCAACTGTTTGTCCAGTTTTTCCTGCAAGTCATTCACAGCCCCTCATTTTCTCTCACACTCCATTGACGAAACCTTTTCCATGCACAAACATCCACTAAATCACCAAGTCTCTTTGATTCTACCTTCTAAATTTCTCTGTGATCCACCCACTGCTCTCTATGCCCTCTACCATGACCTCAACTTTCACTGGCACTGCTGCAATGGCCTCTCAGCTGACCCTGTCATCAATCCATTTACCACACTGCTGCCAGAATAATCTTTCTGAAACTCATGATTATCACACCCATCTCTAAAACCCTCCAACAGTTTCCCTGATGAAAATGATCAAATTTCTTTAACATGGCCTGCAAGACATTTCATGATTTTGCTTCTCTCTACTTGTTCAGGTTTTAGATACCCTCAAACTCTAAGTGGTCCAGTTATATCAAACACCTTACAGATACTGAAGTTCCATATTCCCTTTTTCTCCATCTGAAACTCCTTTCCCTTCATTTTTAAAATCTGGTTAACTTCAACTAGAATGAAGAATATGTGTGGAAGGGATACTGAAATAGCATTTATCTGGAAAACTTTTTGCATGATTTTGTAAACTTTCTTACCACTCATTACAGTAATTTTTTAAATGCTCTATCAGTAAGGACTAAAATAAACAACTAACATATAACTTAATAGCAATAATAATAATAATAATAACCTGAATAAAAAATAGGCAAAGGACCCGAATAGATATGTTTTCAAAGAAAACATACAATAGCCAACAGGTATACGAAAAGCCAAACATCAGTAATCATCAGAAAAATGCAAATCAATACCAAACTATTAGCTCACATCTATTAGGATGGCTATTATCAAAAAAAGAAGAGACTAATGTTGGTAAGGATGCAGAGGAAAGGGAACCTTTGCATACTGTTGATAGAAATATGAACTGGCACAGCTAATATGAACATAGTATAGAGGGTCCTCAAAAATTTAAAAATAGAACTACTATGCAATCCAATAATTCTACTTAAGAGTATGTACCCAAAAGAAATAAAATCAGTATGTTGAAGAGATATACCTGCAATCCCATGTTCATTAAAACATTATTCACAATAGCCAAGATGTGGAATCAACTTAAATGTCCACTGATGGATGAATGGATAAAGAAAATGTGATACACGCAGACACAGATAAATATTATTCAGCCATAAGTAAAGGAGGAAATTCTACCATTTGTGACAACATGGATGAATCTGGAGGACATTGTGCTAAGTTAAAGAAATTAGGCACAGAAAGACAAATACCTGTATGAACTCACATATGTGGAATCTTAAAAAAAAAAAGTAAAATTTATAAAAGTGTACAGTAAAACAGTGGTTGCAAGGAGCTGGAGGATGGTGGAAATGGGGAGATGGTTAAAGGAAGAAAACTCACTTATGAAATGAATAGGTTCTAGTATGCAGCATGATAACTATAGTTAATACTGTATTGTTTACTTGAGACTTACCAACAGAGTAGATTTTAAGTGTTCTCACCACACACATACATACACATACATGCACAAAATGGTAACTAAGTGTGATAATGGATGTGTTAACTAATTTGATTGTGGTAATTATTTCACTAGGTGCAACTGGAATTTATACAATTTTTATTTGTCAATTAATTATATCTTAATAAAGCTGGGAGAAAACCCAAAGCAAATACACTTAAAAGAAGCAACTGAAAATGCTTTTTAAAACATATCTCAAAAACAGTAATTTATATTTAAAGCTTTATTTTGTATGAACAGAGCAGCAGCTTTCATATGTTTTTGTTATCATTTTAAGCTTTTGGAAATAAAGACTCAATAAATAAATAAAATATGCATAATAATTGAAAAAATCAATACAATTATTTTCAGTGAGTTCTGATTTAAAACCCCCAGAATAGTTGGGCACAGTGGCTTATTCCTGTAATCCCAGCACTTTGGGAGGCTGAGGTGGGCAGATCACGAGGTCAAGAGATCAAGACCATCCTGGCCAACATGGTGAAACTCCATCTCTACTAAAAATACAAAAATTAGCTGGGCATGCAGCTGTGGTCCCAGCTACTTGGGAGGCTGAGGCAGGAGAATCGCTTGAACCCAGGAGGCGGAGGTTTCAGTGAGCTGAGATCACACCACTGCACTCCAGCCTGGCGACAGAGTGAGACTCCGTCTCAAAAAAACAAAAAAAACAAAAAAACAAAAAAAACTCAGAACATCCTGGAATCCTCTGTTCTCCTAGTATAATGGCACCATGTCTTTTAATAGTTGACTTATTCAAGGAAAATACAGACATGGTGAAAGTACATTTTTCATTACTTGTTCTGGATGCTGCATAAATGTCTCACTCATTTAGAAAATGCAGTGTTCATTTTTATAAGATCCATAACAATGTTTTATATGTTCCACCTTAAGGGATACATTATGCTTCTATTTAATCCAGGAATTCGTTTCATGTAAACTGTCAGCCTTTTAGTTTTATCACCAAATGTGTATGTCAACCTAAAGAAATGAAGACTAATAGCCTAGTAAATGTTCTATGGATTTGAGGGTGGATTTGACATTGCACAAAATCCTTAACAAACAAGAAAAAAAAAGCCTAAATATTGTGTGAAGGAAAAATGAGGTCATCAGCATAGTCCACAGGAGGAGTGGAGCCTTGGCAAAGACTCAGTCAACCACAAAGGGCAAAGAGGTTTGTGGACAAGGACATGTGGAGGTGGCTCTGGGATCATCAGAACGAGAGCTGCCATTTTGGAGTGCCTACCATGTCCCAGGCATTTTGCTAGGTGCTTGACATCAGAGACAAATTGTTCCCCAAATGGGTGGCAGGAACACAGTCTTATAAAGTAGCAGCAATACTCACTCTTTAAAAGAAAGGGATCATAGATTAGTTTTTGTCTTGAAGGGAAATACTGATTTTATATTGCTATAGAACCAAAGACAGCTATGTCTATGTTAACCAACTTTCCAGGCTGATTTTATGTTTTATATGTTTTCTGCACTTAAAATGTTTTATTTTCCTTCTGTGATGGTCAAGACATTTTGTTATGATTTTTAGAAAATTCCATTTAAATGTTATGCCATCTTGTAATAAAGGGCAAGCATGAAACCATCATTTCCCCATTAATTTGATATTCCTTTATTTAATAAATACTTGTTGCATTACTACTCTGTGAGGCACTGTTCTAGGTGTTATAAATATAGTGCAGTCAGCTAAACAGATAGACCCTACCCTCAAGGAACTTATAGTCTAGGAGAGAGCCAGACACTAAGCAAATGATTATGCAAATAAACCCTTAGCACAGCAGGTATGAATCTTCATTTAGAAACTCAGTTATCCAAGAAATATATTTTCAATAATTCTTTTCAATTTCTGACCCCAAGTTTCCACACTACCCCGCTGGCAGAAACAACAACACCCAAACAAGTTACTGTCAGTCCAACTTGGGTTCGGTTTCCTTCCCCTTCCCTGGACATAATTACAGCATCTTACTCTGTGTGTGCCAAGGCCCTTCTATCATCAAAGAATTGGTGTCTCCTCAGTTGTCTGGCTTCGTCAGTTCTAGTGGTTCTTTGCTGCTGCTGTTGCATATCACTCATGGTATGAAGAATGGCTTTCAGAGTTCCTGTGGTCCTTCACAGATCTTACTACTTCCTAGACAATGCTTTTTAGAAGCAGGACATGGATCTCCTCTGTTCCAAGGATCTCTTTTTCTCATTCCCCCACCCTTTTCATCCCTGAGGAAACTTCACATTTCTCTTTATGTTTGAGATATTGGTCTGTGTCTCAAATACCTTTTCTAAGTCTTATGCTTTTATAGAACAAAAATGGATGTATTTGATTTATTGTCATTTTACATGTCTCCTTCAACTTATAAACGGAGCTACTAATTGGAGAAGGGAAAGGCAATGAAGAAAAATAAGCATTAAAAAATATATCTCTTATCCCTCAACGATAATTTCTGAAATAATGCTATAAGGGAAATCCGTGGTGACTTGAGAACAGTTAATAAAAGAACCAAATTTAATTGGATTGGGTGGTAAGTCCTATGAGAGGTTGCTGAGAGAGGGGTCTTCTGAGGAGAGGAGATGGGAACTGGGATCTGAAAGCTGTGTAAAGAGTTAATATTTTGAAGGAGAGTGGGGAGTGTGTTCTCAACAGAAGGAATACACATGGCAAGGCCTCATGGCAGGAGAACACTGAAGAAAAAAAAAACAAATCTATGAGCATGATCATTTATGGATAAAATCTTTTTTTTTTTTTTTTTTTTTTGAGACGGAGTTTCGCTCTTGTTACCCAGGCTGGAGTGCAATGGCGCGATCTCGGCTCACCGCAACCTCCGCCTCCCAGGTTCAGGCAATTCTCCTGTCTCAGCCTCCTGAGTAGTTGGGATTACAGGCATGCGCCACCATGCCCAGCTAATTTTTTGTATTTTTAGTAGAGACGGGGTTTCACCATGTTGATCAGGATGGTCTCGATCTTTTGACCTCGTGATCCACCCGCCTCGGCCTCCCAAAGTGCTGGGATTACAGGCTTGAGCCACCGCGCCCGGCCTGGATAAAATCTTAATTGTAGAATATACACACTTGCATTTTATGAAACCTCGACAAACTACGTAAGGCATCAACCATTTATTAGGCCATAATGGGAAGTGTGTAAGAACTAGTCAAAGCTTTGGACTTGAGTTCAAGCCTGACTAGTTATAAGCTGTAGGGTCGTCTATGGCGTATTGTATCACCTCTTCAAGCCTTAATTATATCATCTGGAAAAGAGAGATTATGATAATATTACAACTACATGCCCTGTCAGTCTCATAGGATTGCTGAGATGATATATTGGGAAAACGGATGTGAAAGTGTTTTGTGAACTGTAAAGAATTTTCCTGCAAGATCTGCACATGTACCTCAGAACTTAAAGTAAAATAAAATGTAAAGAAAGAAAAAAATGGGATACCTGTTAAGAAAGGTTAATAGTATATTAAGAGGGAAAAAGAAATCTGTCTTCAAAATAGTAATGTATAATGTGATCCCACTAGGTAAAAACAGAGAAAAAAAAAACTAGAAAGATATATCAAAATGTTAATTATGAATATCTCTGGTAGAATTAATTAAATACCTTTAATATAAAAAAGAATTTTCATGTGCATAAATATTAGTATGTTAATAACTAGATTTATTCACAGTAAAATTCAATATTTTCTTTTAGAGAGACTCCTACTGAGATAAAATGACAAATACTAAGTAATCTACTTTCTCATTTATATTCACATGTAATGACAGAGGTGAACCAAGTGAACATAATTATATAGCAGTGAATACAATCTTCCTTTTCTACTTCAACTGGAAGAGCAGCTAACAAATTACTATCAGACAACAATAATGTAAGTTCTATATGAGAGATGCCTGGTAGAAAATGACCAAATGGAGTAATGAATACCTACCCAAAACAGGAGCCTAAAGTTAGCACAGTCACCACTCTCTCCTTAGATCCCTAACCAGCACACTAGGGGTGTGTGTGTGTGTGTGTGTGTGTGTGTGTGTGTGTTTAAGGATAACATAAGATGGCTAATAGCAGGGCAGATTTCTTACTCAATTCTTAAAAATATATGGTAAACAGAGTCTACTAGTAAAGATTCAAAGCCAGTATATAAAGCAAGCAAAATTCCTTCTGAAGTTCCCCGGAGAAAAGCTCTTAGACCAAAAATTTGATGTTAATCTGTAAGTATGAGAAAATCACTTAAGGCTGCAGAAGCAGGAGTGAGAAGGTTCAGGGGTGAGTAGGTTCAGTGCTTTAGGATCAGTTGCCCAGGATCCAAAAAGAATAGCTTTATTTTTTATGCAGGCTTGAAGAACACTGGGGGAAATATGCGAATAATCTGTAAAGATCAAAAAAGTACACAATAAAAAGGAATACAGTTTTTTCAATGAAATCAGTTTATTTTCTTACACAAGGTGTTATGGAAAGTCCAATCTTTCAGAAAGACAGAAACAAAGATAATCACAATCACATACCAATGGAAAATTTATAATCCTTATAATCTGACCTAGGCTCTAAATTCATGTAAAATTTGCCTTGCTTTTGTTTAAAGGATGGCTCCAAACAGAGATTATGAAGCAATGGATACTTGTAAAAGCTAGTTCCCACTGTTGCATTGATTCCAGTCTTGACTTTATATATATATATAAAGTCAAGACTGGAATATATATATATATATATATATATATATATATATATATATTCCCCAGAGTTTAGTGAATTTCATGCCATAACCTCTTTCTTCTCACTTACAATGCTTTATAGAACAGCCCATAATGTCCTATGGCCTAAATTAAACCCAGGATTTGTTAAAACAAACTGCATAGAATACCCTGTTAGTAATGAATATTTGGAGGAGTCACTACTCCCTATCTTCACTCCAATTTCCACAAGCTTGCTCTAGAAATCTTCATAAAATAATGTCCTGATGTGGTCTATAGATCAGAGACTTTATATTTTCTATCTGGGTCCACTGAAGTCTGGTCTTAAAATCCAGAGCAGATTCTGGGCAAGCAGAGGAGAGTGCCTCATGTGTTCTAGATTAATTGTTCTCAGTGAATTGGGAATGTGATAACTGCTAGCCAAACTAAGATTCTGATATTTACTGTCATATATTTTGCTTGCCAAATAGTCTAACAAAGTTCTATACCTTCAGCTTTCAGATCTAAGAGGATAAAATGTCAGGTATAAGAATCAATTATTATCATACTACAAACTCTGTAATTATAAACTCTGAAAAACATAGCTTGGAAAGTAGATACTTTAAAAGTCAATAGAATTGTGTCTTATAAAGATTTTAGTTTAAGTGAGTCTAATAATTTCCAAGTTTTGCTTCTACAGGTATAATAATTTCTAATCCATTTAGACATTGTATAAGAATGCACATGTACTCATATGTACTTAGAATATCATCAAGAAGTAGAGTAGGATTATCTTTAGAAAAATTAAGAAAATTCCACTGAAACTCTTAAGAATAACTCTTAGATCGCAAATATCTCTGAAATAACAGTTCATTAAATTAAAATTAAGTGGAAGTTATATATAAAATATTGTTTGCCAAAGCAAAAACTGGTGTACAGCATATAATACAGAATACTGGATGTTAAACAATTTCTTTTTTAAAGAAACAACCACAAGAAAGATATTAGAAATGATGAATTATGCTGGTTGGTTTGACTTGTGTCCAAGCAAAGTGTCTATTATATCTTCCTGAAAAAACAGAAAGTCACACAATTACAATGCAATAAAATGTAAATTAAAGGTAAAGTAGCCTTTAAAATGCCATTTAAAATTTATAAGTTAGTGATACACATATAAAGGGTATCCAATAAGATTGTAAAAGGAAAACAAACAAAGGTAAGTTTAAACAGTAATGATTGTTCCCTAGTATAAACCTACTCTTTCCTAGGAGAGACTCTTTTAATGAAATCTCATAAATAATTTTATAAAGATTCTGTAAGAAGAAAATTCTGACAGTTCCTATTTAGCCTTAATGTTTAAGCCTAAACTTTCTCCTTTATAAAATACCTGTTAAGCTTACTGATATCTTAAGTTCTTTTCTGATCTATTAATGCTTAGAGAGTAGAACTTCTCAATTTCCATGTGGATTTTGTTACTTTTCATGTAGTGGTACTGATATTTGTACTAGAATGGATAAAACGATCATATATGAGAGGATGAAAATCAAAGATGGGAGGTGGGTTTTTAAGCAAGACAGTATAGTGAAAAGACAGGAACTGGAAGCTGAAGAGATTCTCTATCACATAGTAAATATACTCTTGATAAAATCATTGGACTCTTCAGATAACGTAACATAAGTCAGTTCCTACTTTTTAGCCTATACTATGCTATCTTTGGCACTTCCCCATCATTCACGCCCTGCACACCAAATCAGTTGCCGAGTCCGTCAGTTCTAACCTTAATATGTTTCTCAAACTCATCTCTTTCTATTCAGTTTCTCACTTGGGCAAATGTAAGAGGTCACTACAATAACTTGTTCAACGTTGTATCCTTAGTACCTAAAACAGACCCTGTCACATAGTAAATACTCAGTAAATATTAATACTTGTTGAATAAATAAATCAATGGTCTATTTTTTTCCGCCTTCAGTGTCTACCAGCATTAATTTCTTACATATATTACAGATTCATGTTTCTAAAACTCTTTTGTAAAATTTCAGTTATCTTTTTATTTTTCCTTCAATTTGGAGAAAATGTAAACAGCAATAGCACAGAGAAAAACATGGCAAACATTTGTATAATGAACCATAATAGTATAAATAGTATCCAGGAGTAGTTCTCTAGAGGCTGCCTGCAGAAAACGAGTTGCTTCTGTAATTCTCCATTGAAACTGACTTCTCCCAAGTGCTTACATCATAATTCTCTGCAGCTCAAGACTCAGACCACCAGCAAGCCTCATCATGCCAGTAGAAGAGCTGGTGCTTCCCCAGTCATGAATGTTAATGCAGTGGTAAATCCTGCCAACAGTTAGCTATATCATTAAGTTACAGCAAGCCTTGGATCCCAGTCTCCTGTTCATGCCAGACATCAGCCTGGTGTTACCCCTAACCATGAACCCTAACCTGGGAGGACAGGGCTGGAGCCAACCTTTGACCATATCCTACCACAATAGTATTCTGGTCCTTGCCCTCATCAGGAAGGGGCCAGAGTTTCAGAAATCATGTCAGTTAAAACCTCCAGAGGCCCAGGAATGGTGGCTCACACCTGAAAAACCAGAGCTTTGGAAGGAAGATAGGAGGATTGCTGGAGGCCAGGGGTTTTTGATAAGCCTGGGCAACATTAACAATTAAATGTCTGTACAAAAAAATTAAAATTTAAAAGTTAAAAAAATTAAAGTAGCAATTAGAAAAAGTGATACTAACTGGAATCCTGAAAGACACTGATAAAAGTAACGTTTCCTTTGTATACCTCCTAATACTGTTCTTCCCTTTCCCTCATGTCCCAGGGGCAGCCTTTATCATAAATTTGGTGTACAGCTTTCCTACAGAATGAAATCATAAGGTTTACAAAACTTTGATTCACTCTTGGTTAAAATTAATGAAAAAATTATGGGTCATAATGTTACTTGACAAGATATCTTGATAGAAACAATTGTTTTGACATTAGTTACTTTGGAACTTCAAAATATTATTATGACTATAATTCTCTATAAGCTAAGAAAGAAAAGGTATGTCATTAACAATTGGTTATCAGTAACAAAAACCCGATTAACAGTTTTTTGTTGTGGTTTAATCTCCCAAAAATATAAGCCTTTCAAATATAGTCACCAAAAATATGAAAAACATATTTGTATACAAAAATTATATTTATTTACTAATATATGGAATTGATTTGTTAAGAAAAATATGCTTACCAGCCTTGAAATCACACACACACACACACACACACACACACACACACACAGACACACACACACACACACACACACACACACATACACACACACACACGGGTTTGCCAAAAATGTTCAGACTCTCTAAGCTTAGCTTTCTGCTTGTAGAGCATACTGCTCAAATTAAAAGATGGCATAACCAATTCAAATCCAAACACAAACATGAAGCATTTTTCTTCTATATTCCAGTCTATATTTTATACTCTTTTATACTTTTACCAACTACAGATTTATCTAACAATGTGTTTATTTTTGTGCTTACATAATATTGCATATAACATATTGTACTTGCCTTCTTGAAATTTGCTTTTATCACTCAACACTGTGTTTTATAATTTATTCAAAATTTGTCATACTAACACATTAAAATATAGGCCATTTAAATATCTGTATTGTAGTTACACATGTGAAAATGTCTTATTTTATCTATCCAGTCTTCTACTGATAACCATTTGGGTTGTTTTCAATTTGTCAGTATACAAACAAGGCTGCTATAAACACTGTTTCCTCATTAGCATGTTTTTCACATCATTACCCATGAGTTAAACAAAGCCCTAAAGATGTTTAGAATCTGGGCTAGGCCTGGTGGCTCAGGCCTGTAATCCCAGCACTTGAGGAGGGCTGTGTGGTCACATCACTTGAGTCCAGGAGTTTGAGATGAGTCTGGATAACACAGTAAAACCCTGTTTCCACAAAAAATACAAAAATTAGCTGGACATGGTAGTGTGCACCTGTAGTCCCAGCTACTTGGGAAGCTGGAGTGGGACAAGTGCTTGATCCCAGGAGTTTGAGGCTGCAGTGAGCCGAGATCACACCACTGCACTCCAGCCTGGGCAACAGAGTGAGACCCTTTCTCAAAAAAAAAAAAAAAATGTATAGATTCTAATCTAATCAGATGGTATTTGAACATCTACAAGAGTTGCAATCCTACTGAATAGGAAAACTGTAATAATTTAGAATTTAATGACACAGCAAATCAATGAATGGAAGTCAATCAAGTGATTCAGCAACATGGACAGCGTGGCAGACTTCCCATGAGAAGATGGAGGCTTAGGTAATGTGTAACTAGACTTTAAGAGACATGGGCTGTGAGACAACTGCATTGGAGCACTGACAAATCAACAGTAAAACAGGGCCCAGACTGGCAGCTACGGTAGTTAGATAAATCCCCTTAAATGTCCAAAGTGTCAGACCTCATTCCCTGGAAAAAATCTTAAGTCAAGATGCATCTCAGCTAGTTGAGAAAATAATCTTCAAAACTACTTATAATGGCATTCTTTTTTACCTTGAGAAGAATAAACATTGTGTATAGAAATGATGCAGCAAATCAAACTGATAACTTCAGTATTTTCTGCATTAAGGAATTTACATATTTTTAATATTTTAAAATTCATATGAGAAGTTGTCATATTGAAATGTCTAACAGAAACATTTGCTTCTTATATAAATGTGCAATTTGGGTAATTGATTTAGACTTGCAATCATGGACTGAAGTCTTACTAATTTGTAAACAGTATTAGAACATTTAGGAAAATATAGTATTCATCACATTTAAAATTTTTAATTTATGAAATTAATAAGAATTCCTTAAGTAACTGAGACTTGTTTGTTAAGAAAACTGAAGTACTTAAAGGTCCAATATATTAAATTAAATTTATAAATGAGATTTAAAATATTAAAGAAAATGTAAGTAAGTTGCAAAAGCTCACTTAGCATGTATTAAAATCTGCTAGACTTAGAAACATAATAATAAAATATATAATCTAAATGTAAGAACTTAAGATGAACTGTTCATTTTTTATAAATCTGATATCATTTGAATATAAATTTTTAAAATCAAAGTAGGCTGAGTAATCTTTTGGACATACAAAGGCTACCTTAGGGAACATTAGAAATAAGAAATATATTGGCTTGGTGCAGTGGCTCACACCTCTAATCCCAGCACTTTGGGAAGCCAAGGTGGGCGGATTACCTGAGGTCAGGAGTTCAAGATCAGCCTGGCCAACATGGCCAAACCCCATCCCTACTAAAAGTACAAAAATTAGCCAGGCATAGTGGTGGGTGCCTGGAATCCACTACTCAGGTGGGAGCCTGTAATCCACTACTCAGGAGGCTGAGGCAGGAGAATTGCTTGAACCCGGGAGGCGGAGGTTGCAGTGAGCCAAGATTGCACCACTGCACTCCAGACTGGGCAACAAGAGCAAGACTCCGTCTCAAAAAAAAAAAAAAAAAAGAGAGAGAGAGAAATAAGAAATAAATTTTTTAAAACACCTCACATTGATACTTCCTTATACATGTCTTCTATTGTACATGTATACTCCTATTGTACCATAGAGATTCTCTATGGTATTTGAATTTTCTGTTTTATTGAATTGCTCTCCAAAGAGGCTATTTTAATTTCTATTACCAGTATGTATATTATATTACTCTTATCACTCTTATATTGGCCCCTTTGCCACTTTTCTCTCAAGCAACTTCTTTACCAGTCAAAAAAGTCAACTTACCAGTTCCTTAAGATGACATGAACCTTTCCAATTCCCTAACTTTGCTCAAGCTTTTCCCTTGGTCAGGAATAACAATTCCAATTTTTCTTTATCTTCGAGGAAATATCCTAAACCTCCAAGCACAGCTGAAATTTAATCTCCTTTGTAAAAAACCTTCCCTAAAGCATTATCTTATTTTCCTTTTCCTCTTCCCTGTTCACCTTCCAAAAGTCAATTATTCTCCTGCACTGTGATTCTATAGAAGTTCATTATTCTGTTCTTTCTGACTTGATTACTAGTTTCTTGAATATCTATTGTCTTTTTCTTAGAAACCATGTCTTTTGTTTGGGTGTTTGTTCATTCAGATAGTCATTCAGCATTCACTAATGCCCATTATGTGCTAGTACTGCACTAGACACTTACATATATGCTTCAAAGTGGCTCAAACTAGTAAGAAAAATAAGCATGCAAAATATTGTAACTTATATTGACAGATTATTGTAGCACTTGATAGGTTTTATATATATCTTCTCATGAATAATGCTATAATCAATTAAGTCACATTTATGAATATTTCTACAGGCTAGTCTCAGAAGTGAAATTACTAGTTAAAAAGAATCAGTATTCCCTAAACACTTTTTTTTTCTTTGAGTCAGAGGTTCACTCTTGCCCAGACTGCAGTGCAGTGGTGCCATCTCAACTCACTGTAACCTCCGTCTCCCAGGTTCAAGCAATCCTTGTGCCTCAGCCTCCTGAGCAGCTGGGATTACAGGCACCTGCCACCACACCCAGCTAATTTTTGTATTTTTAGTAGAGACAGAGTTTCACCATGCTGGCCAGGCTGGTCTTGAACTCCTGACCAGTGATCCACCAGCCTCAGCCTCCCAAAGTGCTTAGATTATAGGCAAGAGCCATCACGCCTGGCCTTCTCTAAACATATCTAAGTCTTTTTTTTTTTTGAGACGGAGTTTCGCTCTTGTTACCCAGGCTGGAGTGCAATGGCGCGATCTCGGCTCACCACAACCTCCGCCTCCTGGGTTCTGGCAATTCTCCTGCCTCAGCCTCCTGAGTAGCTGGGATTACAGACACGCGCCACCATGCCCAGCTAATGTTTTGTATTTTTAGTAGAGACGGGGTTTCACCATGTTGACCAGGATGGTCTCGATCTCTTGACCTCGTGATCCACCCGCCTCGGCCTCCCAAAGTGCTGGGATTACAGGCTTGAGCCACTGTACCCGGCCATATCTAAGTCTTGATTCACATTGTCAAATTGCTTCCAAAGAAGTTATACTGATTTCTTTTCCAACCACCAGTATGAGAGGATTTATCGAATGTTTGCCAGTACAGAGTGGTCTTGTTAAAAATTTATTTTTAAATCGACCTTGTAAATCTGATATGTGAGACTGCTATTTTAATTTAATAATATTTTATCTTTTAAGCTATTAGTGAGGTTGGATTTTAAAACATATCTCCTAGTCATTTTGTGTGAATGACCTATTCCTGATCATTGCCCATTTTTTTATTGAAGTCTTGGTATTTTTTATATTGATTTATGTATATTTTTTAAAATTTTGACATGCTGATCATATTTGTTCTAATATTTACCAGAGTATTGTTTACAATAACAATTTAAACATAAGAAACCAAAAAAAATAAAAATTTTAAATTGGAAATAGAAAACATTTTAAAAATAGTGGACAATGAGTTGCTTGTCGAAGTTTGACACAAAACTTGGGTATTTAAAGATCGGAGTAAGGGAACAGGATAATACTAAACCAGCAGAAATAAATGCCCATTTCAGGAAACATTGGAAAATATCTAAAACTACAATTATTTTATGTAACAGTCTTTTAATATAGGCAGTAAACTTACTTGGCTATCTTTAAGAATTATTAAGTCCCAATTACATACTAGGCACAATTTTAAGTTCTCCCATATAATATTTATAATTAATTATTATGCTCACCAATGTTATTATTCTCATTATTATCTCTTACAGATAAAGAAGATAAGGCTGGAAAAAAAAATAACCCTAGGAGATACCATTTCTAGAAGTTAGTAATTCTTGGAATTTATGTTCTTTCATTATATTACACTTAAGACACTTAAGGAATGTAAATCCTTTGCAAGCTACAAAATTACAACTAAATAGACTAATAAAATGACACAATTTTTTTACTCTGAGTCTTACCTGGCCAGAATCCAAAGCAGTAGGCATATTTCTCAATTCGTACACAGAAACCTGCCCATCACTGTCTCCTACCAGAAGGCAATCTGTTTGTTTGGCAAAGAGAATGGTTGTGAACTTGATTCCAGGGTTAGCGACATTCACAATCAGAGGGTCCAAACTGTAATGAAATATTTTATTTGTAAATTCAATTGCTATATTAATATGGTTTTTTAAATAGACAAAGAAAAATTTGAGATTTTTAAAATGAAATGTAACAAAACCGTAAGCCTATTTAAGTGTTTCCAAACTCAAAATAACTGCTTCTCGCTCCTTACTCATTCAAAACCTTCATTTCTTCAATGAACTAATTTCAACCAGGTAAATTAAAGTACTTCACAAGTAAGATGTGAACTCATAAAGTTAAACTTTGTGATGGCTAATTTTGTGTGTCCACCTGGCTAGGCTGTGGTACCCAACTGTCTGGTCAACGTCAGTATTATAAAGGTATTTGTTTTCAGATATGATTGACATTTAATTCACTATAATTTTAAGAAAGCCGATTATCCTCCATAATGTGGGTAGGCTTCATCCAATTAGTTGAAGGCCTTAAAAGAAAAGCCTGGGATCCACCGAAGTGGAATAGAATTCTACCTGCAGAATGCCTTTTGACTCAAGACTGCAATATGACTCCTGCTGGAAATTCCAGCCTACCAGCCTACCCTGCAGATTTCAGACTTGCTAGGACCCACTATCACGTGAGCCAACTCCTTAAAATAAATCTCTCTCTCAAGAGATAGAGATAAAGACAGAAATAGAAACAGAGACAATGACAGGTATAAGTAGCATACATCTTATTGGTTCTGTTTCTCTGGAGATACCTAACACAACTTAGTAAATAATAGCTGCCTTTTAACAGAATAATTTTTTATTCAAATGAGCCTCTGGAATATGAAAGTACATTTTGAACAAGTTTTCTCCTAGTCTTCGTCATCTGTCCTCAAAAGAAGTAGCAACTTTGTATACTTCTTTTACAAATACGTTGTCCTGAGAATTACAGTTTTTCCAGAAAAATTAAAATCAGAGGTGGGATTATTTAAGCAGCCACTTTATACATTAGTCACTTCATACTTGTAATCCTTGACTTTTGGTTCATACTGTTTCATAGAAAAGACCAGGACAAAATTTTAAAGTTACTGAATTATTAATTCCTAGCCAAAAAAAAAAAAAAAAAAAAAAAAAGAATAAACCCATTGAATTTGACACCATTTCTTTTAAATAAGCATTTATTTTCTTACTGTTCTTGCTAAAAACTAGCATAAAGATATGTCATATTTTCCAATTAACCTTTTTATTCCAACATTGTACTAAGTTTTCATATTAGGAAGAATTAATGAATTTAGACAATCTTCTAATAATTTTGGTGTAATATCTTAAATCAAAAATTTTAATTAAGTTCATACCACTTTGAATGTTTTGAAACAGGTAAGAGTATGAGTAAATGTTGTAAAAATAATTATTTTGTCCCTGTTTTCTACTGCAGAAAATTTTTAGTTAAAAATGTAAAAATGCCTCTGTATGTTTCTCTAAACAAGGCAATTAATAAGAACTCAAGATAGTTATTATGTCCTATATTGTCCATAAAAGTTTGAGGAGATGAGTAAGGTAAACTTACTTTCTTCGTTTCTCTCTCTCTCTCTCTCTCTCGCTCTCTCTCTCTCTTTCTCGCTTTCTCTCTCTCTTGCTCTCTTCCTTTTTTGAGACAGAGTCTACTGTGTTGTCCAGGTTAAAGTACACTGGTGCAATCTCAGCTCACTGGAATCTCTGTTTCTTGGGTTCAAGTGATTCTCCTGTCTTAGGCTCCCGAGTAGCTGGGACTACAGGTGGTGCACAGCACCATGCCTGGCTAGGTTTCTGTATTTTGGTAGAGACAGGTTTTTGACATGTTGGCCAAGCTGGTCTTGAACTCCTAACCTCAAGTGATCCACCCACCTCAGCTTCCCAAAGTGCTGGGATTATACATCTGAGCCACTGCGCCCAGCCAAGGTAAACTGCTTTCATTAAAATATTTTTTAAATCACATACGGTATAAATAACTAACATTAATAGAGCATCCTGGCATTATCTTTATTCACAAAGGACTCTCATAAACTATTACCTCTCTTAAAGTAACTACAGTACCCTCTAACTAATGCCAAAACTACCAGGTATCATTTAGTTTGAACTGTTTCTACTATAAGTGTACCCAAGAGAATACTAACACTTACGTGCTGATATGAAGGTCCCAAATCTCCACCCTGTTCTCATTTGCAGCTGCAAATATGTAGGATGATTTTGGAGACCAGGCAACATCGTAAACAACAGAAGTAGTTGGATAAAAACTCAAAAATGGCTTGGCATTCTCCTGTTGCCATATAATAATACCCCAATCTGCAGAACAGCTTAAAAATACATCATGACAAAATGGGTTCCATGTCACTTTATACACTGGACCCTATAAATAAATTAAAAAATACAAAGGTAAATAATATTTAACATCTTTTATTTTAAACTTGACCAGCAAATTTAAAATGCTAAGATTTCTAGATTTTCACATTATACATTATTGTGTGGGCATTATTTTAGCTAAGAAAAAATCATAAATTAAATCTTCCCTAAATTATTACATTTAGAAACATAAAAATATAGCTCCTATAATATTCACTTAATTTAAAACGTATTTTACCTACTTTGAAAAGATAAAGAGTATTAAGGAAAAAAAAAGAAATGAGGAAGAAAATGAAGAAAATGTGGCTGGAACATCATGAAAAGGTATGCACCCAGTTGCAGTGGTGTGTGCCTGTAGTCCCTGCTACTTTAGAGGCTAAAGTGGGAAGATTGCTTGAGCCCAGAAGTTCAAGGTCAGCCTGGGTAACAGTGAGACCCATATCTTAAAAAACAAAAAAACAAACCAAAAGATACAGAGACTAGGTATGGGTGAAAGAAAATTTTACTTTAGGATCAGCATGTTATCATAAGCAAAGTCTTTTAGAAACAAAACTTGTGACTTCCAGAAGTTTCAAGAAGAAATCAAGGATATCTAGAAGTCAATAAAATGCCCTATATATTATTGGTGATTTCCATAGAATAAAGTGCTTAATTCAGGATGGTATTTTTAACTGTGAAGTTGTAAATATATTGCATATTACAAGTACTGTGTATAATGGTACTATTTTTTTCAGAAATACAAAATAAAGTTTCCAATCCCCTATAATTAAACTAACCTTATGTCCTCTGTAGGTATCTAGGTATTGTTCATTATATGAACAAGAACATTTGTGAATATGACCTTCTTCAGTGCCAGCCAAATAGATATTTGTGTCCTACAACACAAAACATTGAAATGCATTGGCTTGTGATACTTTTAAGTGTAATAAATAGAAGATTAGATAATTCTGGATCTATTAAAATCAATTCAAGAACTCAAACTAAACACACTATCTTGAATATGCCAGTCTGTGTGGTCTTTTTCTTTTGTCATGATTTTATAATAATCAGACTACCTGAAAGATTACTATGCAAAAGAAAACATAAATTGGTCCTTTGCTGGAATCGGAGTAGCATTTAATATCTTGTTTAGAAATTACATAGAAAAACACTGGCTTAAAATAAATAAGAAACTTTCTAACATTTAGAGCTACCTGACAATGGAACTAGCAGTCCAGGGAAAGAGTAAGTGCTCTTTCATTACAACTAGTCAAAGACAAGACAGATATGCACTTTTAAATTACATCATATGAAAAAAGAAAATAAGTAAACTATATGATAATTTCTCCCAAAGTGGTATTACCAATACACATTCTCTAGTATATAAAAGTTATCTGACTCACATTCTCTTCAACAGTTGGTTACATCAGAAATCTTAAATGTTGCCATTCTATTAGATGTAAAATTATATCACGTTTTTAATTCCTATTTATGTGAATATTAATAAGGTTGAGCACTCTATATTCATTGGTCACTTATGTTTCCTCTTATGTTTGTGTCTTGATCATTTTAGTAGTAATATGTCTTGTTATTTTTCATTTGTATAAGTTCTTTATATATTCTAGATTCTATTGCTTTGTCTATAACATATGTTATGAATATCTTCTACCAGTGTATGGCTTACCTTTTTATTTTCTTTTTACAGTCTTTGATAAACATAAATTCTCATTTTCTGTTACATTTAGCATCTTTTGTGCTTTAAGAAATCTTTCCCTACCTTAAGGTCCTTGGAGATATTTCCTACATTTTCTTCTGAAAGTTTTCGTGTATGATAGGATAGAAATCTCATTCCTTTTTTAATATGGATACTTATTATTCTCATACCAGTTGTAAGTGGTAATTTATCACTAGCTATCTTCAAGGTCACTGTAAAAGTTGGGTTTCCCAGCAAATAAACTCTGAGATTTTATGCCAGAAGTATTAGGGAGTGCTCTCAGTGAGAAATCCTATGTGGGAAACAGGAATGGACAGGTATTTCAGTTGAACAGTGAAGCAGTTGCAATCAAGGAGTTAGCCCAAACTATAAGAAGCTCTGGAGAGAAGATGGCTCTTCAGAGTCCTGTCTCAAGGAAGCCAGACATTTTATATATGTCCCCTTCAAGCAAGATGTTAGACTCAAAAACAACCATACGAATAACCAAACTAAATGTAAATGATCTCAGCATCACTATTAAAAGGCAGTGATTTTAAGATTGTATAAAAGGGCAAGACCCAATTGCATGCTACCTACAAAAAAATTTAAGTATAAAGAGATAAATAGGTTAAAGGAAAAAGCATGAAAAATGATAAACCAGAATAACACCAGTTAAAAGATAGCTGGAGTGGCTATACTAATATTATACTAAGTAGATTTCAGAGTAAAAAAATCACAAGTTATAAATAGGGCCATTACACAGTGATAAAGGAATTAATTGATGAAGAGGACATAACAATGCTAAACATATATATGTACCTAATAAGAAAGCATCAAGATACACAAAGCAAAACTAATAGAATTACAAGGAAAAACAGACAAATCTACAACTATGGTTGGAGACTTTAATACCTCTTTCTCAATAATTGAAAGAAGTAGGAAGAAAATCAGCAAAGAGAAGTAATCTCGAACAACATTATCAACCAACTTAACCTGAATGACATTTACAGAATACACTACCTAACAAAAGCATAATACACACTTTTCTCAAGTATACAGGGAACAATAGAGACCACATTGCCATAGCAAAACTACATCACTATAAAAATAAAAATAAAGCCAGAGCAATCAGGCAAGAAAAAGAAATAAAGGGTATTCAAATAGGAAAGGAGGAAGTCTAATTGTCTCTATTTGCAGATGATTGTATATCTAGAAGACCCCATGGTCTCAGCCCAAAATCTCCTGAAACTGATAAGCAACTTCAGCAAAGTCTCAGGATACAAAATCAACGTGCAAAAATCACAAGCATTCCTAAACACCAATAACAGACTTAAAGAGAGCCAAATCAAGAACGAACTGCCATTCACAATTGCTACAAAGAGAATAAAATACCTAGGAATACAACTAACAAGGAGCATAAAGGATCTCTCAAGGAGAAATACAAACCACTGCTCAACGAAATAAGAGAAGACACAAACAGAAGGAGAAACATTCCATGTTCATGGTTAGGAAGAATCAATATCGTGAAAATGGCCATACTGCCCAAAGTAATTTACAGATTCAATGCTTTCCCATCAAGCTACCAATGACCTTCTTCACAGAACTGGAAAAAAAAACACCTTAAACTTCATATGGAACCAAAAGAGAGCCCGCATAGCCAAGTCAATTCTAAGCAAAAAGAACAAAGCGGGAGGCATCACGCTACTGGACTTCAAACTATATTACAAGGCTACAGTAATCAAAACAGCATAGTACTGGTACCAAAACAGAGCTATAGACCAACGGAACAGAACAGAGGCCTCGGAGGCAACACAAAATATCTACAACCATCCGATCTTTGACAAACCTGAAAAAAAAAACAAGCAATGGGGAAAGGATTCCCTGTTTAATAAATGGTGTTGGGAAAACTGGCTAGCCACATGCAGAAAGCAGAAACTGGACCCCTTCCTGACATCTTACACTAAAATTAACTCCAGATGGATTAAAGACTTAAACCTAAGACCTAACACCATAAAAACCCTAGAAGAAAATCTAGGCAAAACCATTCAGGACATAGGCGTAGGCAAGGACTTCATGAACAAAACACCAAAAGCATTGGCAACAAAAGCCAAAATAGACAAATGGGACCTAATCAAACGCCACAGCTTCTGCACGGCAAAAT
This sequence comes from Saimiri boliviensis, assembly GCF_048565385.1. NCBI lineage: Eukaryota > Metazoa > Chordata > Mammalia > Primates > Cebidae > Saimiri > Saimiri boliviensis. The sequence continues at coordinate 65,158,817 of NC_133459.1, forward strand.
AAACAGTCATTAGAATGAATCAACAACCAACAGAATGGGGAAAAAATTTTGCAGTTTACCCATCTGACAAAGGGCTGATATCCAGAATTTACAAAGAACTAAAACAGATTTACAAGAAAAAAACAAACAAGCCCATTCAAAAGTGGGCAAAGGATATGAACAGACACTTTACAAAAGAAGACATACATGAGGCCAACAAACATATCAAAAAATGCTCATCATCACTGGTCATTAGAGAAATACAAATCAAAACTACATTGAGATACCATCTCACGCCAGTTAGAATGGTGATCATTAAAAAATCTGGAGACAACAGATGCTGGAGAGGATGTGGAGAAATAGGAACACTTTTACACTATTGGTGGTAGCGTAAATTAGTTCTGCCATTGTGGAAGACAGTGTGGTGATTCCTCAAGGACCTAGAAATAGAAATTCCATTTGACCTAGCAATCCCATTACTGGGTATATATCCAAAGGATTATAAATTGTTCTACTATAAGGACACATGCACACAAATGTTCATTGCAGCACAGTTTACAATAGCAAAGACCTGGAACCAACCCAAACGTCCATCGATGATAGACTGGACAGGGAAAATGTGGCACATATATGCCATGGAATATTATGCAGCCATAAAAAAAAAGATGAGTTCATGTCTTTGTAGGGACATGGATGAACCTGGAAACCATCATTCTCAACAAACTGATACAAGAGCAGAAAATCAAACACTGCATGTTCTCACTCATAGGTGGGTGTTGAACAATGAGAACACATGGACACAGGGAGGGGAGCACTACACACTGGGGTCTGTTGTGGGGATATAGGGGAGGGACAGCGGGGGTGCGGAGTTGGGGAGAGATAGCATAGGGAGAAATGCCAGATATAGGTGAAGGGGAGGAAAGCAGCAAATCACACTGCCACGTGTGTACCTATGCAACAATCTTGCATGTTCTTTAAATGTACCCCAAAACCTAAAATGCAATAAAAAAATAAATAAAAATAAGATAAAATAAAAATAAAAATAAATTAGGCCAGGCACAGTGGCTCATGCCTGTGATCCCAGCATTTTGGGAGGCTAAGATGGGAGGATCACTTGAGGTCAGGAGTTCAAGACCAGCCTGGCTAACATAGTGAAGCCCCATCCCTACTAAAAAAAAAAAATACAAAAAATTAGCTGGGCATGGTGGTGCACACCCATAATCACAGCTACTTAGGAGACTGAGGTGGGAGAATCACTTGAACCCAGGAAGCAGAGGTTGCAGTTAACCAAGATCACTCCATTGTATGCCAGCCTGTACTACAAAGTGAGACTCTGTCTCAAAAAATAAAATAAAATGGAAATGAAATAAAATAAAATAAAAAATTGGCCAGCAATGGTGGTGTGTGCCTGTAATCCTTGCTGTTTAGGAGGCAGATATGAAGGGATAGCTCAAGCCTAGGAGTTCAAAATTACAGTGAGCTATAATCATACCACTGTACTCCAGCCTTTGTGACAGAGTGGGACCCTGTCTCAAAAAAAAAAAAAAAGAATTAGAGGTGAGATTACTATATATTCCATAGTTATTAAAGATAAGGAAATATGTCAATAAATTCCATATCGATAAAACAGACAAATTCCTTAATAAACACAAATTACCAAAGCTCACTCAAGAAAAACTAAATAACCATAATAACCCTATATATATTAAAATTTCAATTAGTAGTTAAAAATTTTAAATCTCTCACAAAGAAAACTCCAGGCCCAGAAGGTTAATTCTAGTAAGTATATAATGAAGAATTCATACAAATTTTATGAAAATTCCTTCTAAAACTAAATCTATGTGGACATGATTACCCAGATAATAAAGTCGAAGACATGACAAGAATATAGATCAATCTCTCTCATAACCAAAAAGATTCAAAAATTCTAAACAAATTTTCAGCATATCCAATTTATTAGTATATTAAAAGGGTAATAAAACACAATCAAATAAAATTTATTACGGTTGGGCGTGGTGGCTCACGCCTGTAATCCCAGCACTGTGAGAGCCTGAGGTGGGTGGATCACAAGGTCAAGAGATCGAGACCATCCTGGCCAACATGGTGAAACCCCATCTCTACTAAAAATACAAAAATTAGCTGGGCATGGTGGTGTGCACCTGTAGTCCCAGCTACTCAGGGGGCTGAGGCAGGAGAATTGCTCGAACCCAGGAGGTGGAGGTTGCAGTGAGCCGAGATCGTGCCACTGCACTCCAGCCTGGCACCTGGTGACAGAGCAAGACTCTGTATCAAAAAAAAAAAAAAGTTTATTCCATGGATAAACATTCAAAAATAATCTAATTCACCATATTAACAAACTTTAAAAAGAAAAACCGTATGATCATCTTTCAGATACGGATAAGCGTTTAACAGAATCCAACATCCATTCCAATTAAGAACCACCCAACAAACTAGAGATGTAATGGAACTTCCTCAACCTGATTAATTGCATCTACAGAAAACCTTCATCTGACACCATATCTAATAGTAAAATACTAAAGGCTTTTCCTCTAAAATCAGGAACAGTATAAGAATGTATACTTTCATCATCTCTACCATCCCTGTACTGGAGGTTGTAACCAGTGCAATCATTCAAGAAAGAGAAATAAAAGGGAACCAGGTTTGAAAGAAAGTAAAACTGTTTTTATTTACAGAGCACATGATCATCTTGAATTCCTTATGCCAAGGACACTTCAGGGCACTAGACTAGGTTTTTTCAACCTAGCATTATTGACATTTGGGGCCAGATAATTCCGTGTTGGGAACTGTTGTGCACTAGGAGGGTGATGGCTGCCTGTACATTGAAAGATATTCAGCAACATCTCTGGTGTCTTCCCAGAGACACCAGTAGCACTTCCCCACCCTGACCTCAATTCCTGACAACTGCAATGCCACAATTATCTCCAATCATTACCAAATGTTCCTTAATGGGAAAATTATCCCCTCCATGCCCACATTGAGAACTACTGTTCTGGAGTCAAAGTTAAGGTGAATTACGTGAATTTGAGAATGAAGGAAGTTAGAAGATGGCTATAGCAATAAAGGTAAAAAATAAAAAAGGCCTGAACTACTTTAGCAATAGCAGGCTTCGACTGGAAGGGATGGGACAATAAAATTTAAGTAGCATTTGGATGATAGGGTAGAATAGAGGAGCTCAAGATCTGGTTTGCATAATGAGGTAGATGATGGTGTCACCAAAGAGATGATCATATTACATGTAACAGAAAACATGGAATCCATGTTCTTAAAAGCCTATCATGGTGGCTGAATTTTCTGATTCCAAAGTATCTCCAGATTGACAGAGAGTACAAGGATGGTTACCAGAGGCTGGGAAAAATAAATACGGGTAGGAGGGTGGTGAGGGGGTGGTGAGGACAGTTAATGGGTACAAAGAAATAGAATGAATGAACACGATCTAGTATTTGATAGCACAACGGGGTGACTATAGTCAATAATAATTTAACTGCACACTTTAAAATAACTAAAAGAATATTATTGCATTGTTTGTAACACAAAAGATAAATGCTTGAAGGGACAGATACCCCATATTCCATGATGTGATTCTTACTCACTGCATGTCTGTATCAAAACATCACATGTATCCCATAATATACTTACACTGTACTCACAAAAATTAAAAATTAAAAACAAAGTATCTTCAGATTAAAAAAATTAGAAAAAGGAGGACTTCATTAACTGCACTCTGATTTGATTCTTAGTAAACATAAAATTTAAGTGGCCTTCCTAATCCCCAAATCTTGGGAGTCACCACGTGAATTAAAATGTAGAAGACTATAGAGTGGATTAGGTTTCTGTAAGTATGACAGAGCAGCAGAGTGGCCAAGCAGGGCAAGGGGAGGCACTCAAGTTAAGCACAAAGTTGTAAAGAAAATCTTTCCATAGTTCCTCAGAAATATACAGCTTTCATCTATCAGTGTGCAAAACCAGATAAAGATTATAGTATAGCCAACTGGAATGTACTGTTCTACCTTAGGTTAGCAGCTACAACTGTGTTTATTTTTTCACTTACAAAGCACATTATTTTTTAAAAGGCTTTATTGGAGTATAAGTCACATATCATATAATTCACACATGTACGGTATATAATCCAATAGTTTCTAGTTTGTTCACAGAGTTGTGAGACCATCACCACAATCAATTTTAGAACATTTTCATCACCCTCCCAAAAACTCGATAATTATTAGTACTCGTTCCGCATTTTTCCTCCTTACCTATTCTCTTCCCTGCATCCCCTAGCCCAGGCGATAACTTATCTACCTTCTGTCTCTAATAGATTATGCACAGTATTCATTAACGGGCTAATATTTGGTCTTGTTTTATATTTTAATACACTTCAATTTTTGGAAATTGCTATATGCAGTGGCAAATAATAGAGTGAAATAATTTACCTTGGGATGAAAAGCAAAACACATTCCAGGAGCCTGTCGAGATATCAAAGCTTCATCTTTCTTTTCCTTTTCCCCTCCTTTTTTGTTACTGGCAACAGTAGTTCTCTTTAATCGCATCAAATCTGTATTTAAAGAAAAACATGTATAACTTGTGATTTACTACATGAAAGAGCACCACAAATATCTTGTGTGTTTCTCCTGCAAATAATATTAGTTCTGCCAACGTTTGCATGTAATTAGGCTGAAATTAGCACACAACAGAACTAGCTACTTAGAAAAACAATGACCAAGCCCAATTTTTTTCTTATCGGCCAAACCATAATTTGTCACCTTTCACACATGGCCAACTAGAAATTTTTAATTCAGTGGGTAACAAGAGAAAGATAACTTGATATTCCTTTTACCATAACAGTCTAGTCCTTTTCGTATAACCCATTTGGAGATTCTTCCATCTGCTGATATAGAAACTAGGATTTCTCTTTTGTCATCTCCTGTTGTTCCTCGATCTTGTTCTATCCACTGTAGTTGCCATACAGGTCCCAAATGCTTTTGAGGTGATTCACTAAAACAGGGAAAAAAATACTAAATATATAATCATTATAATAATTCCTTAAATGCAAATCAAAACCACACTGAGATATCATCTCATACCAGTTACAATGGCGATCATTAAAAAATCTGGAGACAACAGATGCTGGAGAGGATGTGGAGAAATAGGAACACTCCTACACAGTTGGTGGGAGCGTAAATTAGTTCAACCATTGTGGAAGACAGTGTGGCGATTTCTCAAGGATCTAGAAACAGAAATTCCATTTGACCCAGCAATCCCATTACTGGGTATATACCCAAAGAAATATAAATTGTTCTGCTATAAAGACACATGCACACGTATGTTCACTGCAGCCCTGTGTACAATAGCAAAGACTGGGAACCAACCCAAATGCCCATCAATGATAGACTGGACAAAGAAAATGTGGTACATATACACCATGGAATACTACGCAGCCGTATGAAACAATGAGATTGTGTCCTTTGTAGGGACTTGGATGAATCTGGAAACCATCGTTCTCAGCAAACTGACACAAGAACAGAAAGCCAAATACCATATGTTCTCACTCATAGGTGGGTGTTGAAAAATGAGAACACGTGGACTCAGGAAGAGGAGCATCAGACACTAGGGGCAGTTGGGGGTGGGTAGGGGAGAGACAGCAGGGTATGGGGAGGGAGGGAAGGGTGGGGAGTGATAACATGGGGAGAAATGCCAGATATAGTATGCACTTAAAGTAAAATAAATTAATTTTAAAAAATAATAATTCCTTAAAGGCTTGAGTATAAGTGATAAGGTCAGCTTCCTAGAAGATCATGACCTACTTATACAATCCTTTTATTGTTCAAAATTAACTTTTATTTTAAATATTTTGAAAAATAAAAAAGACAACCACTCTTCTACTTGAAGTCACTGTTATTTTTTCTGTTTCTTACAAAAAAATTATACTAGTCTTTAACTATATTAGCTATCATAACAGGAATACAAAAGCAAAAATGTTCTTTCTTTTCAGAATCTTCTTTTCTTACTCATTCATTAACTCTTTCTTAGTTTAGTTGTGTAAATTATGACTTTTATTTTAGATATATTAAATATAAGTATTTTTATCTTTTTAACGTTTTTATGAATTAAGTTATTAATCATCTAAATCTTATCCAGGTAAACAATTCTTCTTTCTGTATTTCACTCTTCTTTCTACTTTCAAGAATACCCATTGGTTTGACTCTCTATGAATTAGAGTTAAAAATTTTCTGAAAAATTAAACTCACTTTTCAGATTACAGACTCTTTTCCTATCAGATTAATGTGATGCCGTTTTCATAGTACTGACTTCCTTGGTTTTTAAAGAAACCCTCCAATGCAATCTGTTCTGAACATTCTTAAAATCATACATATCTTTGATTTTTTGGTGAAAATTATGAACCCTCTTTTCAGAAACAAGCACAAAGGGCCATGCTTACAAAACTGCAAATAATTTGAAAGTTAAGTTCAGGAACCTCTGCATTAATGGTTATTTCTAGTTCTAGCTAAGTTTACTCAAACACTATTACAAACATGACCCATTGGTGTCCGGTCTATTACAAAAACTTAGCATCTTTAACATCCTCCACCTCTAACTTATTGGCTTTCCTCATATAACTCATTTATTCATTCATTACTCATCAAACACTTACTGGATTCCTGTTACATGTCCAATATTATATGACATGCTGATGACAGAAAGGTATGTAAGATTCAATTCTTGCTCTCAAATAACTTACACCCTCTTTAGTAAGATAGACAGACAGACAGACAGACAGACAGACAGACAGATAGATAGATAGATAGATAGATAGATAGATAGATAGATAGATAGATGGATGGATAATAGATAGATAATAGATAATAGATGATAGACAGATAGGATAGATTTATATATAAATACACATAAACAATTTTTATATATAATGTGATAAGTGCTATGATAAAGGTTATGTATTGTTGCACAAAGGAAAGGAATGAGAAGATTTCCTGGAATAAGTGAAAACAAAGCAATAGTTTAACAATAAGCATAAACTGTCAAGCCAGTGGAAGTTTGTTAGTGAGATGGGAAGAGAAGTAGTTGAAGGAGCTATTAGGACAGAGCATTCCAGCTGGAGAGATAACATGAGAGATTATCAAATATTTCAAACATAATGGTATCACTCTCAGTAACAACATAAATATTTACTCGAAACTAAATAACATTAGAGTAAATCTTCCTGAAAAACCATGTAGTCTACGTTTATTTTATCCTTGGGTTCTTACCTACTATCCAGAACTGGAACATTACTGTTGCTCCGTACGTTATAAATTGCAATTGTGCCATTGTGGTAGCCAACTGCTAAAAGGTTAGGTGATCCAATCGAAAAATCCACAGCAGTAACTCCATATGGACTCTGATAAATACGTTCTGGCCACTAAATTTTAAAAAATTACATTTTCAACTTGTTTTTGTAGACCACAGTAAGGCAGAACATAATGGTGACTGAGATTTAGTCTGGTAGCAGTGTGTATGTGAGAATAGTTAGCCCACATTCAGTTACTTCTGTCTTCCTAATTTCTCATATGGAAAAGAATAAAACCTCATTTGGTCATTTCCTTTGATACAACAATGAATCCTCAGCACTCAATGGCGTTAAGAAATAAATAGAATGTTGGGCATGATGGTCACACCTGTAATCCTAGCTACTAGGGAGGCTGAGGTGAGAGGATCACTTGAGACCAGCAGTTTGAGATTAGCCTGGGCAACATAACAAGACCCCCATCTCAGAAGGAAAGAAAAGAAAGAAAAAAGGAAGAAAGGAAGGAAGGAAGGAAGGGAGGGAGGGAGGGAGGAAGGGAGAGAGGGAGGAAAGGAAAGAAGGAAGAAAAAGTACAGCACAGGCTTCTACAATAATTATATTTTGACAATCTTTCAGCAGGATTAATATTACTATCACATGTCTACCTTCTTATGGAAACAAAAAACTAATCATCTAGTATATATTCCTGTCTTCTAGTATTTGTTTTGGATGGTTGGGTTATCTAATCTAAAGAATGAACAGAAAAAGTTCCAAAACTCCCAAGGTACTCTTTTCTACAACCCCATGAAGAGTTTGTTTTGTTTTAATGTGTAATTTAATCCCTTTCCTGTTTTTAACCACCTACATAAAAAAGAAGACAAACTACTGGTGATGAATCCAATGTCAATTCCTCCACGTTTAAAATTGCTTCTTCCGTTCTTTTATGCTACATAAACCCAGATTTATATGAGATACAGCTAAGTTTATTCAAACATTGTTACAGATGTTACAGAGTAGAGCTATTTATAAAAATTTTAGTCATTTTTATATGCTCTTTTCACCCTTCTCTAAGTTTTCCGCTTTGCATTTCAGTTGTGAATTAAAACTAAATGTAAAACTTTAAAGTAACAGATTGACTAGGGCTGTTTAGCAAAAATACTACTATAATTCTTATTCATTCTCTTTGAAAAATGTATGACAGTAAGAAGGTCATATTAATTTATTTTATATCTATTGAGAATAACAGGTGATAAGGAGGTATTCATATATTAAGAAACAACCAAGTATTGTTAAAAACATAATTTTCAAAAGATTTTCATGTACAGATTCATTTTTCTTTGTAATTAGCTGTGAAAATCAATAATGGTTAAACACAGCATCACCACATATAACGGCAGATAGTACATGTTCAATAAATATTTACTGAATGAATTAATAAATGAATTATCTTTACCCTATGTCAACAAGAATAGATTTTAATTGCTATGAAGTTAAACCAACAAAAGTCTCAATTGATAAAATTTTCTAGACTTTAATTATTACGTGTATTTATATACTTTATGAGAATTTTGTCAACAGTTAGCCAAGTAAAAAATGCTTCTTATTCTTGTCTGGGTTACCATGGGATTCTTTATTGACCAACAGCAAGCCAATCCTCTTTTTTGCTCTTTAAATCCAAAGTGCCCATATCCAACAGCCAAGAGATCCTGAAAATAAAAAAAAAAATTTAAAAATAATAGAAGAGAGCATAAAAATATTGGTAAATGTATAAAGATATGTATTAATAAGCTGTGTTAAAAATAGTAGTAAGACATTTCAACTAAGAGGAAATAATGCCAGTGTATCATCTGTTTATATTCTATACCTCCATATTTCTAAGCAAAAAAATTAATCAGTATAATGCTTCTCATTTGCAGACTAAAAGATAAGCACCTAAAAATAACCAATTGCTAACAAGTTCTTTTACATATTGAGGTAGTGTTCTGAGATTGTATTAACAGATTATAATATCTTTTGAGTTATTGAGGATGACCTAATTATTTCAAATGTAAAATAAAGGACACTTAAGTTGAAAGTAGGTGCCATAGACTGAATTGTGTCTTCTTAAAATTCCTATGTTGAAGACCTAACCTCCAGTATTATTGTATGTGGAGATAAAGGTTTTAGGAGGAATTTGAGATTAAATGAGCTAATAAGGATGGAGACCTAATGTGACAGGAGTGGTGACTTTATAAAAAGAGAATCCCAGCACTTTGGGAGGCCCAGGCGGGTGGATCACGAGGTCAAGAGATCGAGACCATCCTGGTCAACATGGTGAAACCCCTTCTCTACTAAAAATACAAAAATTAGCCGGGCATGATGGTGCACGCCTGTAGTCCCAGCTACTCAGGAGGCTGAGGCAGGAGAATTGCTTGAACCCGGGAGGCGGAGGTTGCCGTGAGTGGAGATTGCGCCATTCACTCCAGCCTGGGTAACAAGAGCGAAACTCTGTCTAAAAAAAAAAAAAGAGAGAAAAATACACCAGAGGTCTCTCTCTGCCACGTGAGGACACAGTGAAAAGGCAGCCACTGCAAGCCAGGAAGAGAGATCTCACCAGAAACTGAATCAGTAGCCCTTGGATCTTAGACTTTCCAGCCTCCAGATTTATGAGAAAATAAATTTCTGTTGTTTAAGCCACACAGTCTGTAATATTTTGTTATGGCAGCATGAGCTGCCTAATACAGGAGGTCATTTCAAGAACTGCATATGTAAATACAAATGAGCACTAGTTTAATAACTGAACAAATCCCCTCTGCTTTGTAACCAGAATACATTTAATTTTACAATATTATATTTTCTTACCATCACCTTACTTTCAGGCCAACATAATCTCTCCACAATACCCTCTGTCTTAAAAACAGTCTTCAATACTACCCTTTTCACCCTGACAAAGACAAATCCCTACGTATCTCTTCTAGACTCTGCAGAGGCACTACTTTCTCTAAGAAACATTCAAGAGCTTCTCACATGTGTTCCCACAGCACTGTTTATTTTCCTAATCATAGCACATTGGAAATTATTATATAGACAGGATCTATGTATAACTTCATTACTACTGTATCTCTAGTGCCTTAACAGTGTGCCGAGCACAGAGTTAATGTTCAATAAATGTTGATACAATAAATAAATATTATAGATTCCATCTATATGATTATATTTAGCTTCATTCAAAATGATTTAAATTAATCTCCATAGCAATGCATTAATTTTTAAAATGCTAGTATATTCAGTTTCTAAAAATGTTTCACGTATCTTTATTACTGATTTATTAAATCCTATTTAAAGACCAGGCTGGTAGCTCACACTCATAATTTCAGAACTTTGGGAGGCCAAGGTGGGAGGATCATTAGAAACCAGGAGTTCAAGACCAGCCTCAGCAACAAAATAAGACTCCCATTTCTCCAAAAAATTAATTAAATAATTAATTAAAATTATTTCCACTAATCAGCCATATGGTCCCAAATATAGTTTTATAAAGACAAATTTATAATAAAAGTACTTTATTTTGTTACAAAATAATAGACATAATGTGTTATTTAGGTTTCAATGGAAATGATTATAGACTTTCTGTTTTTTAATAACTATGACAACTGTCATGTTTGCACATAGCACCTGATAAGATTGGAAATAAAATAGTAAGGCTAATTCTTAACCAAACAAACTACAATATAATTTAAATAAATTGGTTTTGACTGCTTCAACAATATGCTAAATATGTATTCCGAAGATCCTGCCATTACCTGAAAAATTTTTGGAATTGTTAACTGGGAAATACCTTCAGAATCAGTTTATAAACCCCAGAAGAAAATCAGTCTCATTACTCTATAATTATTTCTTTTTTTACAAGCAAACATATAATTCTCCAACTTGACAATTCATCTTATTTGTCTCCAGATGACTTTTGTCAGTGCAGGAGCTAAGAGCAAGAACTGTGGAGCCAGATGTCTACAGCTGAATTTTGGCTGTTTCACCTACTAGTTGTGTAACTTTGGGCAAATTATTTATGCTTTTTGTGCCTCTGTTTCCTCTCAACATAATGAGAAAAATAATAGTATCTATTTCATAGAGTTGATGTGTTAGTACAGTTAAAACACAATAGTGCCTGCTACATACTAAGTGCTGCTTAAGCACTTGCTAATATCAGTGGTAACAGTATTTTAAGGAATCTCAAAATTATTTTGCACAGTTATAGGGTCACTAGATTAAGTATATACTTCCACGTATAACTATTTTGAGGTTAATACAAATTTGGGCACATGAGTTTTGGTATATGTTAAAATAAATCAACCAATCTTCTAGTTTAGTTCTCCATATCTAACATGAATTCAGAGAATGCCATGTCTCAAGTAGATCCCCTAAAATAAAAATGGTAATATTTTGCATATTAAATGTTTACTATATTAAAAAAGAAAAACATTATTGTAACTATTTGCATTTTCCCCTTTTTAAACTGGAACTTGTTTTAGGAGTTACGGTCAATTTAAATTCCTCACCCCATATCTAAAGAAAACAATTCTTCATTACTCGAACTTGATCATTTCCCTTCAATGCTAGAAACAGAATTGTTCAAATGTTTGACAACTTACTGGATTTGTTTTATTCCAGGCAAGGCTGCTCACATTGAGGCCTTTGGTTAATTCACAGGAAAAAGACCAAAGTCGTTCCAAGTTGGCTAGTATTGATGATTCTTCTGCATCTATTTCTATTTCTTCTTCCTCTTCCTTCTTAGGTTCTTCCTCTACCTCTTCATGTTTTGCATTTTCTAAAAAGTCTTCAGGCTCTTCAGGTTCAGGTTCTAAAGTTTAATCAAATAAAAAGATCATTGTCTTCTACATCTCTAGGGACCTGCCAAAGGCTCCAATCAACATATCTACCTACCACTGACACTTCAAGCGTCATCAGATCTGCTGATCATATGGTGCAAGTGGCAGGGCACCGTGAAGGGAAGCCTGGACCTATGGCAGAGTCTTCTGCCATTCTGTGTTTCTACCCAAAGCCAGCAGCTTTTCTGTTTACATAGTAAATGCGCCAGTGTAGCACATCCAAATGACAAATATGTTGTCTCTAACAGTAAAGAGACTCACTAAGCACTGTGCTTCCTTTTTGGTTGTAAAAGGTGCCAGGTATTACAACTAATCCTTCACATTAGAAGATATAGGTGAACATATCCCATATCACACACAGGACACCTAGAAACTTCACTCAGGTAGAAGTCCCCTGAATTTCTGTCAGATTTACTTCCTACTCTCTGATAGGCAAATGTCTTACTAAAGTCTACTTCCTGTTTACTAAGTTCAATCAGCCTATCATCCATTTAACGTGCTAGTGTGTCATTTTGCTGAAGGGAAAGGGGCCTGTAGACTAAATTATGACACAGGGCTGAAGAATTGATATACCCCTGAAGTAGGACAGTGAATGTATATTGCTGGCCCAACCAGCTAAAAGCAAATGGCTTCTGGTTGTTTTCTACCAACAGACATTGCAGAGGGGAAAAAAGCATTCGCCTTGTCAATAGCTGTGCGCCAGGTACAAGGGAGATGTCTTAATTCCCTTAACAAACCTCATATGGAACAACAGTTGCAATCAGAGTCACCACTTGGTTAAGCTTATAATAATAATAATAATAATAATAATAATAATCCACTGTCATTCTCCAAGATCCACCTGTTTTTAAATTTATTTATTTATTTTTAATTTTTAGAGATGGGGGGTCTTACTGTATTGCCCAGGCTAGTCTCAAACTCCAGGCCTCAAGCAATCCTCCTGCCTCAGCTTCCCAAACTGCTGGGATTACAGACATGAGTCACTGCATTTGGTCAAGATCCATCTGTTTTCCACACATGTCACATATGTGAGTTGACTGAGAAATATGGTGGGTATCAACATCCCTGCATATTTCAAGTACTTGACAGTGGCACTAATCTCTGAAGTCCCTCCAGGAATGTGCTATTGCTTCTGGTTTACTATCATTATCACTCAAAGTCCATAGTTTACATTAGGGCTCACTCTTGGTATTATATATTCTATAGGTGTTGACAAACATATAATGACATATATCTGCCATTATAGTACCATACAGAATAGTTTCACTGCCCTAAAAATCTTTGTTTATCCCTCTCTGGTCCCTTGTCCCTGGAAACCACTAATCATTTGACTGTCTCCATATTTTGCCTTTTCCCAAATAGCTGGAACCACACAGTATGTGGCCTTTCAAATTTGCATCATTTGCAGAGTAATATGCATTCAAATTTCTTCCAGGTCTTTTCTGGCTTGATAACTTAGTGACAAATAATACTTCATTGACTGAATGTATCATAGTTTATTTATCCATTCACCTACTGAAAACCCTTCACCTAGATGAAGGGCATCTTATTTGCTCTATAAGTTTGGGCAATTATGAGTAAAACTGCTATAAATACCCACGTGCAGGTTTGGTGTGAACACAATTTTCAGTTCATTTACTTAATTGTCAGCAGTGAGTGATTACTAAATTGTATGGTAAGAGTATGTTTAGGCGTGTGTGTGTGTGTGTGTGTGTGTGTGGTTTTTTTTTTTTTTTTTTCCAGATAGAGTCTCTCTCTGTTGCCTGGGTTGGAGTGCAGTGGCACCATCTCGACTCACTGCAACCTCCACCTCCTGAGTTCAAGTCATTCTTGTGCCTCAGCCTCCTGAGTATCTGGAACTACAGGCACCCGCCACCATGCCCAGCTAATTTTTAGTAGACGGGGTTTCACTATGTTGGCCAGGCTGGTCTCAAACTCAAGTGTTCTGCCCACTTCAGCCTCCCAAAGTGCTGGGAACCATCATGGTGAATCACCATGCCCAGACAAGAGTATGTTTAGTTTTATAAGAAACTGCCAAATTATCTTCCAAAGTGGGTGTACCATTGTGCATTCTCATCAGCATGAATGAGACTTCTTATTGCTCCACATCTCTACCAGCTTTGAGTACTGTCAATGTTTTGAATTTGCCCATTCTAACAGGTTGTAGTGATATCTCATTGTTGTTTTAATTTGCAATTCCCTAATGAAATATGATGTTGAAAGGTCAGGTGTGGTGGCTTATACCTGTAACCCCAGCACTTTGGAAGGCCAAAGAGGGAGGATAACTTGAGTTCAGAAATCGAAGACTAACCTGGGCAACAAAGCAAGACCTCACATCTACAATTTTTTTAAAATTAGCTGGGTGTGGTGGTGCACACCTGTCTTCTTAGCTACCCGGGAGGCTGAGGCAGGAGGACTGCTTGAGCCAGGTAAGCTGAGGCTACAGTGAGCCATGATTATGCCACTGCACTCCAGCCTGGGTGACAGAGCAAGATCCTGTCTCAAAAAATAAAAAATAAAAAAGGAGGAGGAGGGGGAGGAGGAAGAAGATGAAGAGGGAGAAGCAGAAGAAGAAGAAATAACATGATGTTGAGTATCTCTTTGTATGCTACTTTGCCATTTTCTTCAGTGAGGTACCTCTTCAGGTCTTTTACCCATTTGTCAATCATGTTGCTTGTTTTCTTATTATTGGGTTTTAAAAGTTCTTTGCATATTTTGTATCACAGTAATTTATCAGAAACGTCGTTTGAAAATATTGTCTTCAGTTTGTGACTGGTATTCTTATTCTCTTGATGGTGTCTTTTGCAGAGAAGTTTTTAATTTTAATGAGGCCTAGCTTATCAATTGTGTCTCTCAATGGATCATGCCTTTGGTGTTGTATTTTAAAAGTCATTGTAAGACCCAAGGTCATCTAGTGTTTCTCCTCTGTTATCTTCTAGGAGTTTTATAGTTTTGCATTTTACATTTAGGTTTATGATCTATTTGAGTTAATCTCTGAGAGAGGTATAAAGTCTATGTCTAGGTTCATATTTAGTACCATTTGTTGAAAGACTATCTTTTTTCTGTTGTATTGCCTTTCTTCTTTTGTCAAAGATCAGTTGACTATATTTTGGCAGATCTCTTACTAGGCTATTCTGTTCTATTCTATATTTTTGTCTATTCTCTTGCCAATAGCGTGCTGTCTTGACCACAGTAGCTTTATACTAAGTCTTGAAATATTAAATACCTATATTAGACAAGAAAAAAATGTGAAATCAATGATCCAACTTTCCATTTTAAGCAACTAGAAAAGAGCCAGGCACAGTGGCTCATGTCTATAATCCCAGATTCAGAAAAACTCTTATTTAAAATGGTGCTGAAACAACTGGAGATTCATAAAGAGAAAAAAGAAACTTTAAACCTTACCTTTGTCCATTCATAAAAAATTAATTCAAAACAGATATGATAGATATGTTAATATACTTTGCTATAATGACCTTTTTACTATATATATTTATCATATAACATCATGTTGTATACCTTAAAAATATACAATACATTTATTAAAAATAAAAATAGCCTGGGCACAGTGGCTCACACCTGTAATCCCAGCCCTTTGGAAGTCCGAGGCAGGTGGATCATTTGAGGTTCAGGAGTTCAAGACCAGCCTAGCCAACATGGTGAAACCCCACCTCTACTAAAAATACAAAGATTAGCTGGGCAGTAGTAGCATGCACCTGTAATCCCAGCTATTCAAGAGGCCGAGGAGGGAGAATCCCTTGAGCCTGGGAGGTGGAGGCTGTGGTGAGCAGAGATCAGGCCACTGCACTCCAGTCTGGGTTGAGAGAGTGAGACCCTGTCTCAAAAAATAAGTAAATAAATAAAAATAAACAAAACCCAGTTATAGATAGTAGACCCAAACATAAAAACTAAACTATACAGTTTCTATAAGAAAACCTAGAACTCCAAATTTTCAAACTTGGGGCAGGCAAAGATTTGTTAGAGAGCTCATGGAAAGAATTAATTATAAAAGAAAAAACTGATAGATTAGACTTCATTAAAAAAACCTGTTCATCAAAATATTTTTTTTTGAGAAAAAAAAATGGGCAAGCCATAGACTTAGAGTAAATATTTGCAAAATATGTAACTGACAAAGGGTTTGGATCCAGAATATAAAAAAATAAGCTCTTACAACTTGATTTTTTAAAAGACAACTCAGGCCGGTGCAGTGGCTCACACCCTATAATCCCAGCACCACTCTGGGAGGCTGAGGAGGGTGACACCTAAGGTCAGGAGTTCCAGACCAGCCTGACTAACAAGGTGAAACCCAGTCTCTACTAAAACTGCAAAAATTAGCCGGGCGTGGTGGCGGGCACCTGTAATCCCAGCTACTTGGAAGGCTGAGACAGGAATCACTGGAATCCAGGAGGTAGAGGTTGCAGTAAGCCAAGATCGCACCACTGCACTCCAGCTTGGGTGACAGAAACTCAGAAGAAGAAGGGGAAGGGGAAGGGGAAGGAAGAGGAAGAGGAAGAGGAATTAAAAAAATAAAAAGACAACTCAATGTTAAAACTGGAGACTTGACCACATGGTAAACAGAAGATATTCAAATGACCAAAATAAACGATATAAACAAGAACTCAGTTTTTAGAACACTAAAAGGATTGCCAACATCAGGTGTTACCAAGAATGTGGAGCAAGTAGGATTCTTATACGTTGTTGTGAGAGTATAAAATGGTACAACCACTTTGGAAGAGTATTTCACTGTTTCTTAAAAAGTTAAACATCTACTCAATAACCCAATAATCCCATTTGTAGGTATTTTCACAAGAGAAATTAAAACATACATCTACCAAAAGGCTCACATGAAAATGTTCATACCAGCTTTACTCTTAATATCCCCAGACTG
Source organism: Saimiri boliviensis (assembly GCF_048565385.1). Lineage (NCBI taxonomy): Eukaryota > Metazoa > Chordata > Mammalia > Primates > Cebidae > Saimiri > Saimiri boliviensis. The sequence continues at coordinate 65,175,843 of NC_133459.1, forward strand.
AAAATACTCAAGTGTCCCTCAACATGTGAATGGATAAACAGATCATTATGGTATATTCATATACTGGAGCCCTACTTGGAAAAAAAAAGAACTACTTAGATGCACATTAACCTAGAAAATCTCAAAAACATTAATGTTGAATGCAAGAAGCTAGACTCAAAAGAATACTTACTTTATGAACCTACTTATATGACATACCAGAATAGGGAAAGTTAATCTATATCGACAGAAGTCAGGGCAATGCCTGTGTATGTGTGTGGTGGGGGTTGGAGGGTTTAAGGTTTACTCGGTAAATAGCACAAGGTAACTCTTAGGGTTAACAGATATATCTTCTGTCTTGATTAAGGTATTGGTAACTAAGGTTTATATATTTTCAAAATGTATTTCTAAATATAATTTAAAATATATATTTCACTGTATATAAATTGTACCTCATTAAAACATTTGCTATGGTATTTTTATTTCTTGGATATGTTGAAAGAAGTCATGGAACAACAGTAACATTTACATTATTATATTTACATTTTGTTTTGTAAATGTCAATATATACAGTACTATGTGAATTGCAACCTTACAACTCTTTAAATACAGGATGAAAAATTTGTATATATATAATAAAAATGTTGAAATATCAACCTAATATGAGAGGAGAAACAGTTTTTCAACATTCTTCTAGATGTATGCAGACAAAAAGATTTGCAACCATTTATCACACACACTATTCTATAATCTTTTTCTTTTTAAATGTAACCATATTAATTTTGACTTGAAGAATCATGATGAATTCCATAAAGGAAGTTTCCCTAATTGATATTTGAAAGCTGGGAATACAACAGGCAAACATGGGGTGGGGATAAGGGTAGACCGTCAAGCAAATTCCAACTAAAAGTACTAAGGCAGAAAATGTAGGTTTTATTTGAGGATTACCATATAATTCTAAATATAGCTAACTTTTAGAGTCTCCAAAGCAATATGATAATACAAACTAATCTGTGGTCATACTGCAGATATCTTTTGAAAGATATGCTTTGAGCTTTGTAATTTATTCTAGGCAATAGGAAGGCACTGAAGGTTTTTTGAGTGGTTAAGTGCCATGCTGTGTTTAGGATAAATCAGCAAAGTGGGGTGATATAGTAGAAAGAGAACTGGAACTTGAGATCAAACGACTTGGTTGAATGCCTAGCTTTTGCACTTACTATTAACCTTACAACAATCTCTAAAATCCTTTAAAATATTCTGTGATCATATGAGATGGAATTTGTGGCAATGAGATCAGCAAGAATGCTCCTGAAATAGAAGTAGGGAGTGGTAACAAGTGAGAACCTAGTAAGTAACAATGAAAATGGAAAGGAAGAGGTTGAATATGAGAGATGCTATAAAAATGAATAACTAACTGAATGCAAGAATAAGGGAGAACAAAGAGCTATAGATGCTTAGGAAGTTTTGAATCTGAGACAGCCTGCTTCTGTGGGCATCCTAGTCTGGACTCTAGTGCTACTGGCACATTTAGTCTTGAAAGCTTTAGAAACAAGTACTCTGAAAATGACAACTCAATCTGGAGATTGTATTTAGAAATATATACTAAAACTGTTACATTTTAAAAATTATTTGAGTTTGTCTAAACATGATTTATTTTCTTTTCGTTTTTAATAGACACGGTCTTGTTCTGTCATCCAGGCTGGAGTGCAGTGGCATGATCACAGCTTGCTACAACCTTGAACTCCTGGGCCCAAGCAATCCTCTTCTTCAGCCTCCCAAATTTCTAGGATTATAAGCATAAGTGACCACACCCAGACTAAACATGTTTATTGTTTTTAAAAAATACCTTTTAAAACAGGAAGCTGACGATAAGCTGCAAGTTTTGGTTGAAATATATTTTCCATTAGAACTCGTTCCATAAAAAGCAAGTCCTGATGAAATCTGTCAGATTTTAATATTACATCTGAGAGGTCTTCTTCATCTTCATGGATTTTTGCCAGAATTACATTTTCTATGTCCATTAGAGAACTAGCTTCACTACCTATAAAATACAAACATGATACAATGATACAATATTCAAATAGATGATTCATACAGTCTAAAGATTTTTAAAATGACATTTCATCTTTTCCTCAAGTTTTCAACAACTTTAATAGATATTTATTGAATATCTTATGTACCAATCATTTTGGAATTCTTAACCATTGAAAACTATACTATTTTTCAGAAGATAGGCAATGATAACCTCCTGAGGTAATTTTTATCTTTATTTTTTAAATTCAAGTTGAAATAAGATGATCAGTCTTCAAAAGAACATCTGATTTGATGACTGCTATCAATCATCAAATGATGAAGCTGCTATAACAAATCACAGCAGCTTAAAACGATGCAAAATTTACCTTACAGTTCAGTAGATTAGTGGCCTAACAGAGGTCACTGAGCTTAAACCAAGAAGTTGACAGGGCTTTGTTCCTTTCTGAAGGTTTTAAAGGAGCATTTGTTTCCTTGATATTTTCAGTTTCTGGGAGCCACCACCACTTTTCCTTCATCTTCAGAGACAGACTATTGATTGTACTCCCACTGACCTTCTTCTGTCGTCACATCTCTCTCCCACACCAGAGCTGGAAAAGGTCTTTTAAAAGACTAAAAAGGTCTTTTTAGTATCCCATGTGATTAGACTGGGCCCAATAATATTATCCAGGATAATCCCTCCATCTGAAGATCCCTATTGTAATCACACCTAGAATATTCCTTGTGGCATGTTAGGTAATATATTTGCAGGTTCCAGGGATTGGTATGTGCACAAGTCTGGGGACTAATGTTCTGCCTACCATACTACTTAGTAAATTCTTATTTAAAAAATGCAATGAAGGAAACTCGCTTCTTCATCTTTATAGATGGAGGGAAGATACTTTTCCCTATTCCTCCTGCTAAATTCAACTAAAAACACTAGAAATTTTAGAAAATAACAAACATAAGCAGTCTTTGAAAGGTAAAGAAAAGGAGTGGGTATTATTTTTGCCTCATATATTCCAGATACGGAGCTGAAGAAGTCAGCAACCCAGGAATACTGATGATGAAACAGGCAAGACAAAAAATCCCCAAAAGAAGCCTCCTCTCTTTAGCCAAAGCACCAGGAAAAGCATAGCCTTGAAAGAAAGCAGGCTTTTAGACGGCAGCTATTCTACTCCAGCCAAGCACAGAAAAACTGTAGCCCCATCCATGTGACAAAGGCCAAGTGGGAGCCTATTCTTCCATCGTCACCAGGTTGTAAGAAGGCATCCCAAGTCCCTGACCTTTCACTGTCTATGGTGTCAGAGAAGGTCCAGCAGGCAGGCAGGACTTTCATCCCCTCCAAACATAATGATAGTGATTCCCTTCCCACAGAGTCAATGGAGACCAGCTGGGGAACCTGGAATTCCAACCTATCCAGTACTAACAGAATATACTTCCCTCTTTCTGTCGGAGTAGTCAGAGTTGGACTGGTGAAGAGTCAAAACTTTCATCACTGCCCAACAATAAAGAGAACAACCTCCACTCTGTAGTGACAGTGCAGGCTGCATATGTCACACTAATGAAGCATTCGTATAATCTCCCAGCCATGGTGTTGTCGATGGAAATCGGAGCCCCTATCACTGCCCCATAGTAATAAAGACACCACTTCCCCTGAGGTCACTGGAGGTCAAGTGGTGAATATAGACTTCTACTCTCCACCTGGCAATAATCAGGCAGTGACTTCCACTTTCCCCTGCCAGAACAATGTCAAACAAAGTCTGCTAAATGGAAGCTTACATCCAGACTCTTACAATGCCCAAAATATCCAGGTTTCAATTGAAAGTTACTCATCATACTAAGAACAAAAAAAATCTTAACTTGGATAGAAAAAAATCCCTATACACCAACATAAATGTTTGAATTATCTGACAAAGAGCTTTTTTGTTGTTTTTTGGGGTTTGCTTTGAAACGGAGTTTTGCTTTTATTGCCCAGCTGAAGTGCAATGGTGCAATCTCGGCTCACCGCAACCTCCACCTCCACCTCCTGGGTTCAAGTGATTCTCCTGCCTCAGCCTCCTGAGTAGCTGGGATTACAGGCATGTACTACCACACCTGGATAATTCTCTGTTTTTAGTAGAGATGGGGTTTCTCCATGTTTGTCAGGCTGGTCTCAAACACCCAGCCTCAGGTGATTCACTCACCTTGGCATCCCAAAGTGCTAGGATTACAGGTGTGAGCCACTGGGCCCAGCCCGAAGAGTTTAAAGCAAACATTATAAAACTCCTTCAACAGGTATTTATGAAGACACTTGAAACAAATGAAAAAAATAGAAAGTATCATCAAAGGAATATAAACTCTTAGCAAATGAATAGAAAGTCTTAGCAAATGAAAAGAACCAACTGGAAATATTAGGAGTGAAAAACATAACTAAAATTTAAGACTCAATGGATGGGCTCAACAGCAGAATGAAAGAAAAATAAATCAGTAAACTGGAAAAAAGAAAAATGAAAATAACCCAATCTTTAAAACACAGAGAAAAGTCTGAAAAAAAAATGAAGAGTCTCAAGAACCTCTGCAACTATAGCAACATATGTACTATTCATATCATTATCAACTGAAGATGGGAGAATCAGGGTGGGCCTGAAAAAGTACTTAAAGAAATAATAGCTGAAAAATCCCAAAATTTGGCAAAGGACAACAAACATATCAAGAAACTGAATAAATCACAATGAAGAGAAATTCAAAGAAATGTACACCAAGACACATCATATTAAAATTTCTAAGCACAGAAGACCAAAAAAAAAAAAAAAAAAAAAAAATCTAGAAAGCAGAAAGAGAGAAATGACACCTTGTCTTTAGTGGGAATATAATTTGAATAGCAGCAGATTTCTCATTAGAAACCCTGGAGGCCAGAGGAAAGTGGCACACATTCTCTGGGTTCTGAGTGGAAAGAATGGTCAACCCAGAATTCTATACCCAGTGTGTTTTCCTATAAGAATTATCCAGTAGGAATAAAGAGGAAATTAAGATATTGTATTCTCAGATAAAGGAATACTAAGAATTTGTCTCAAAAAAAAAAAAAAAGTCTTCCCTAAAGAATGGCTAAAGGCAGTTCTCTAAACAGGAAAAAAATTAGAAAGGAATTTTAGAACATCTGAAAGGAAAAAAGAACAATGGAAAGAGTGAAAATATGGATACACAGAATATACTTTTTTCTTTTGAGTTTTCTTGAATATGTTTGACAGTTGAAGCAAAAATTATTACATCATCTAATATAGTTTTAAAATGTCTAAATACTAAATGTTTATATATCTAAATCTTTCTAAATACTTAGAAGAAATATTTAATGCAAATATAAATGGGGTGGAATCTAAAGGGAGGTAAGGTTTCTACACTTTGCTTGAACTGGTAAAATGTCAACATCTATGGACCATTATGTATGCATAATGGAATATATAAAGTAAACAATAAAAAAAAGTTGCACATAAATAAACTCAAAGTACTACAGGTAAATTAAGATGTCTGAGGACGCAGCAAGAAAGCAGTAAGAAGGTAAAAGAGAAACAAAAACAGACAGAATAAACAGAAAACAACAGCAGACTTAAAGGCTAACATGCCAATAAAAAATTAAATACAAATGGTCTACATGTGCCAATTTAGAGCCAAAGACTAGCAAAAAAGAAACTGAATTTAAAAACATGACTCAAACATAAGATGTCTACAATAAATTTGCTTCAAATATACAATATAGATAGGTTGAAAGTAAACAAATAAAAAAAGATAGAGTAGGCAAACATTAACCGAAGGAAAGCAGGAGGGGCTATAGCAATATCATATAAAGTGGACTTCAGAGCAAAGAAAATTACCAGGAACAAATCTCAACATTATGTTATGATTGCACCAAGAAGACATAGCAATAATTAATGTTTATGCAAAACAATGAGGCTATAAAATATGTAAAGTAAAAATTATTAGAACTGAAAAGAGAAATAATGGTTAAATAAAATGTTGATAGAAGAAAGAGAAAATCAGCAAGGGGTGTATATGAATTCAATAACATCATCAACTAAAAGGATGTAACTAACATTTATATAATATTCCACCTAATAAGAGCAGAATACACATCCTAGGCCAAATAACAAACCTTAACAAATTTAAAAGAAGAGAAATCATAGGATGTTAAAAGAAGAGAAATTATAGTGTGTTCTACAATCACAGTGGAATCAAACTAGAAATCAGTAATAGAAAGGTAACAGGAAGATCTCCAAACACTTGGAATCTTAGTAGAAAGAGCCAGTCTGAAAAGGCTACATATTGTATGACTCCAATTATATGACAATTTGGAAAAGACAAAATTACAAAGACAATAAAAATTAAAATATCATTGACTATGAAAGGTACGGGAGAAAGGAGCAATGATGAATATTTAGAAACTGTTAATTTTTTGCTTTATAAAACTGCAATGGTAGAAACATGCTGTTATGAATTTGTTAAAATACAAAGAACTACACAACACAAAGAATGGAACTTAATGTAAGCTATGAATTTTAATTAATAATAATGTATCAATATTTGTTTACCAATTATAACAAATATACCACATTAATGCAAAATATTAATAATAGGGGCCACTGTGTACAGAAAGTAGAGAGATGAAATGATTTTATGGATCTCTCAATACTATATGCTCAATTTTTCTGTAAATCTAAAACTATACTAGAAAATTCTATTAATCAATTTTGTATTGATTAATAGAAAGCACTATTTCAGAAGAAAAAAATCATTTTTCTCTATCAATTAAGATATGGTCTTACATTCAAAGGTAAATATTAATGGACTTTTTTCCCCTTTGAGTATGACAAATAGTAGGTTAAATGTAACTTGTATAATACTCTTAAATCAAATATGGAGCATATTAAACTATTTTTGTGTTTCTACTATAAAAATCTCAGAGTCAAAAGGATCTTAGAAGTGACTAGTCTTAGTTTTCATCTGAATTTCCTTTATATTTTCAATAAATCTGATGAATCAGCTTTGTTCCTATATTTTCCTATTTTTTAACTTTCTTTTCCTAGTTCCAGTTTCCCCTACTCCCTTGACTGGCTATAATACTAAAATAAAATATATCTTTACTTTCTACTGTAGTTATTGAATATGCTTTTATTACCCCTTTTGATTTTTAAAAGCACACCCATACACACATCAAATACTCTGAAAGATTCACAAATTGAGATTTATTTTTTGTGGGGGGCTTTCCACTTGCACATTTTTGTAAGCCAATGGCCTTAATGGCGTGAAAGAGATAGATCTAGTACAAAGTCCCAATGTAATTTTCAGTCTAAGATTGGCTTCTTCTGAGAAGTTTTTGATAGCCTCTAAAACCAAACCTATTGTATAGACATTCATACTTAACAAAAACAATGTTTCTTTAGTGAAAACTAATACTAAATAACTTGTTTTTCCCCTTCATTGGTCTCTGGGAAAGTTAACTATTCTTCATTATAAACAACTTTCAGTAAAACATAGCTCTAGTCTACATGACTGCAAACACAGGTAAAGAACCAAGGAATGTAGACCGCTTATTGAAAGTTAAGGTTCAAAGAGATTAGTAAATGAGATTTTTAAAAACGAACAAGTTGAAAGGTCTCGTCTGTAGTCTCCCAAGGACACGTAGTCAATTATAAATAAGGTAATTGCTTTCTGGAAATTATTAATTCTCTTTAAACTTATTATTTCAAAATACTTATACTTACTGATTTACTGAACTTGAAAATATTCCATTTGTCTTTGGGTTAAAATTAGTGAAAGTAGAAACATTTCCATTTAACTAAAAATTTGCCAAAATGTCAAAAAATGTATCAGGTTTAAGTTATTCTAAAATGAGGATCGTCCCCTAAATGCAGTAATATAATTTTATAAGAAAAAGATACTACATTTCAAAATAGCAAAAGTAAAAGTAGATAACCATAAACTATTCAGAAATGGAATTTCACAAACTTCTTTTAACTGGACTTGTAAAAATTCTTCCACATTGTAAAGTAATTTGGAAAGTTACAACTTTGTATTGATTTTAATTATAACACTTTCTCTTAAAAATTAAAATACTAAAAGCTAAAGTTGTAATGTTGGGTTTCTCAATCGTGGCAGTACAGGCACTGATATTTTGGGTTGAAAATTCTTTGTTGCAGGAACTGTCCTGTGTACTAAAAGATTTTTTACAGTGTCCCTAGCAGATACCCTCGTAGTCATGAAAATGTCTCCAGACATCCAAATGTCCCCAGGGAAAGTAAAATAGTCCCAAATTAAGAGCCACTGCTGTTAATGTATAAATTATTTTAAGTTGTCATAGAGCTAGTATACATTCTTTTTCTCATAAATAATCTAATTGAAAGAAAGGAAGATAGAAAATGATGGAACTCACATGTATAAAAGAGAGCTTAAGAACAAGTAAAAGTGCACAAGAGAAAGAGAAACTAAAAATTCTTGACAGATATCCAAGGAAAAATACATTTTTGAGTCAAGTCCAAGACCATGTGATACAGAGTAACAGTGCTATTTCTGAGTAAAAGCTGTACTTTTCATGGTCCATCAGAAAGAAAATTTTTTGTAACTGCCAAAAAAGAATTTATTAAAAATCCCATGTTAAAGTCATTCAAAAAACTAAAATAAATGAAATCTTACTTTTTTCTGTAGTGCTCCCTGCCAATCTTTGCTCCCGATCTTTAGGAAGTACATTTGCTTTACTGCTTGTCTCAGCTGAAGACTGTTGTACTGATAAGGATAAAAGTTCCATAGCATTGTAAGAATCATACAAATCCCAGGCAGTGGACATTATGCCTAAATAAAGAGACAGGTAAAAATTGTTTTAAACCAAACTCCAACATTTTAGCTTTATACATAACTAGTCACAGAAAAATCTAAGATAAGAATATCTACTGTTGCCTGACGCAGTTGCCCATGCCAGCTACTTGGTCCGCCTGAGGCAGGAGGATCACTTGAGGCCAGGAGTTGGAGGCAGTAGCATACTATGAGCATACCTGAAAACAGTCACTGCATTCTAGCCTACACAACACAGTAATTGCTTGTCTTTAAGGAAATTAAAAATTTAAAAAGAATCTATTATTTATTTATTAATACTACTGTTTTACAGTATAATAGGAAGTAGATAGAAATGACAAAGAAATACATCATGAGGACACCTCAAGAAAGCCTTAGTCATCACACTATCAGTATCTACAAACCCTTTAGTGCTTTATGGCTAACTCCAAATTATCTTCACAATCCTTTCTGACCATCACACCTCCCTCCCCTCTACCCCACACCTGTGCTGCATAAACTCATCAGTCTGTCTTTGTAGGGCTGCCTTGGTGATATGCATCTGGACAACTATGCTATAACAAGATTTTTATGTTCTTTTATTTATGATTATTACATAATATGTCACTGTCAACAGATATTTGAAAGCATCGGATACCATTTTTATCAAGTAAAATTTCCTATATACCTATTATGTGAAAAGATTGTACCTGCTGGGAAAATTGATACTCTGATCTCAAGAAGCTTGTAGAGTAGCATGATTATTATCTTCTCTTTTAAAATTACAGTTTAGGTTAAATTTATTCAAATCATCAAAAATATAACAATGGTTTGCAAACAAATATTGGCAATGTTATTTATCTTTAAATAATAACTTAAAAACTCCAAGTCTCTTTCACTGCTGATTTATGTTTACGCAGCAATTATCAGTGATCATGTAACAATATATTTAAATATGCTAAATTTACCAATTTTTCAGTTAAAGGGTGGTGATTTAATAAATAATTCTTTTCCTTAAAAATCAGAACAGAATATAGGTCTAGTAAATACAGCTACTTAATTGTTACAACTATTATTTTCCTAATACAAAATGGAGGAGCCTAGTAATGCAATGTTTTCAATGGGTAAGAATGGTTTTTTTTTTGTTTCTGTTTCCTTTTTTTTTTGAGATGGAGTCTTGCTCTGCTGTCCAGGCTGGAGTGCAATGGTGCAATCTCGGCTTACTGCAATCTCTGCCTCCAGGGTTCAAGCGATTCTCCTGCCTCAGCCTCCCGAGTAGCTGGGACTACAGGCATGTGCCACCGCTAGCGGCTAATTTTTGTATTTTTAGTAGAGACAGGGTTTCACATTGGTCAGGCTGGTCTTGAACTCCTGACCTCATGATCCACTCACCTTGGCCTCCCAAAGTGCTGGGATTACAGGGGTGAGCCACCATGCCCGGCCCTGTTTTGTTTTTTTAAGATGGAGTTTGGCTCTGTCGCCCAGGATGGAGTGCAGTAGTGTGATCTCAGCTCACTGCAGCCTGTGCCTCCTGAGTTCAAGTGATTCTCCTGCCTCAGCCTCCCCAAGTACCTGGGATTACAGGCACCCACACCACACCCGGCTAATTTTTGTATTGTAAGTAGAGATGGGGTTTCACCATGTTGGCCAGGCAGGTCTTGATCTCCTGACCTTAAGTGACCCACCTGCCTGCCGCGGCCTCCCAAGTGCTGAGATTACAGGTGAGCCACCATGCCCAGCCTCAATGGGTAAGAATGTTAACTCAAATTTCTTAATGATATTTCTATCTTAATGAACTTATTTTTAAGGCCATCTAACAAAGTCATACACAGAACACCTAGTGTATTTTGCCCAATTGAAAAAAGTACATTTTCCATGTTTATGAAGATAACTTAGAAATTACATCTTTGGATACTGAATTACTCAACTTTCTTTTTCTTTCCTTTAACTGAAAGTTTAGTAAGTTAGCATATAGGAATATACTATTACATGGTCACTAATAATTATTACATAAATAAATATGTCTATTATAAAGAAGCAATATAATATGATTGGATAATTAAAAGTTGCTTCTTATTTGTAGATAACAAACTACTGCTAATTTTAGTTTGGGTGCTATAGTTATATTTGTTCATTTGAACAAGTTTAATTAACCTAAGAAACAGAAAATCTCAAGCCTGTCGAATTGTATGCATCAACATGTGCAATTTTGTATATTAATTATAACTCAATAAAGCTGTTTAAAAAAATCTCAAAATTCATGCCCTAATGTTATGTAAAAGATGGGTAACAATGAATGACTGTGACTTCCCAATTTTATAATTATGTTATAAAAAAAAGAAAGCTTATTTTAACTGGTATCAGAAAAAAGCATTCCAGATTGTGTCTTTTTTTTTTTTTCAGCATTTCTCAGGCTAATACACATTTAAATAGTTGTTAAAAAGCAAAAAAATGTCAGTGCTGACAGATGGAGATTGGCTAGTTAAGCGGTAATGTGGAGGAGATATAGGCAGTTCACAATTAGCGTCTGCTGTAAAACAAAAGATTTAAAAGAGCAAGGTAATGATCAACCCAAAAGTCAGGAGAGTGGATACTTCTGTTAGAGGTGGCGGGAAGAAAGGGGGTTGTCATAGGAGAGTGTTCAGGGGCTTCTAATCAACTGGGGATGTTGTAATTCTTATCCTGGCTGGTAAGTACATGGTGTTGATTTTTCTTTACACTATACATATATAAGTTATACACTCTTCTGTTTTTAGTATATATTTCATAATAAAGTCTTTAAATAATGAAAGACAGCTTACACTAAAGAATTTAGATGCATATTATGTAAATATTAAGATTTTCTGGATGCTGGGCACGGTGGCTCATACCAGTAATCCCAGCACTTTGGGAGGCCAAGGTGGGTGGATCACTTGAGGTCAGGAGTTTGTTTAAGACCAGCCATGCCAACACGGTGAAACTCTATCTCTATTAAAAATTCAAAAATTAGCCCAGCGTGGTGACACGTGCCTGTAATCCCAGCTACTCGGGAGACTGAGGCACGAGAATCACTTGAATACGGGAGGCAGAGATTGCAGTGAGCAGAGATTATGCCATTGCACTTCAGCCTGGCTGTCAGAGTGAGACTGTCTCAAGAAAAACAACAGCAAAAAACCATTTTACAGATCAATAAAAGTGTACATCTTCCCTGCCTGATTTTGGATAAAACTGAAAGAGACGCAAGAATCAGAGAAATGGAGATCCGAATATTACCTTTATTATTGATAAGTGTAATTGGAAAATGTAGCCTTAACGCTGCAACTAAATGGACATGATAATTCTTCCTTCCAGAATATAGGGAGGAATTACCAACCAGTAATTGGCACAGCTAGACATGCACAGTCCTCCTCCACAGGGGTAAGAACAGACCATATTGCATGCTTTCTGCTAGTAAACAGACTTAACAAAAAGTGACTCAGCCAGAAGTGACTGAGCTTCATTCCCTCACCTAAATTCTTTTAACAAATTTAGTCACTTCTCTTTTCCTGAGAATGAGTAAATAATGCATAAAAAGAGGCCAAAAGTGTTAATTTAGCAGAAGTTCTTTCTGTAAAGGTTCACAAAAGGAAGGAGTAAGTTTTCCCTAACAGTATAACATATAGTAATTTATGATAAAAGTAGCATTTCAAATTATTGAGCTTCAGCTTATCTATAGAGGCCTATTGAAAAGGAAAGCAGGAACTGCATTAAGAATGGTAAAGGTGGCAGGATGTGGTGGCTCTTGCCTTATCCCAGCACTTTTAGGAGGTTGAGGCCAGTGGTTCACTTGAGGTCAGGAGTTTCAGACCAGCCTGGCCAAGATGGTAAAACTCCATTTCTACTAAAAATACAAAAACGAGCCAGGCATGATGGTGGGAGCTTGTAATCCCAGCTACTCAAGAGGCTGTGGCAGGAGAATCGCTTGAACCCAGGTGGTGATGGTTGCAGTGAGCTAAGATTGTGCCACAGCACTCCAGCCTGGGCAACAGAATGAGTCTCAAACAAACAAACAAACAAAAAGGTAAAGGCAAGCTAGATACAGAAAAGAATTCAGACCTATGATATGTGAGTATTCTGTCTTCAGGTTAAAAAGATTGTATAATGTCAGCAAGCATCTAGGTTATGGTAGTGATCAATGTGCCAGTCTCAAGTCACATTGTTTTAATGTAAATTGGTTGCCCTCTGTGTCTGGTGAACAGCTGAAATCCTAGGCTGTTCAGTCATTTTCCTTCTGTGAACTACTATCACCTCACTCCTATGTCAGAGATCTTGTTCAATGTATTTTATTGTCTTCCTCTTTTTTTGTTTCACAGTTGGTTTTGGTTGAGCACATCCTTGACTTCTTGAAAAAATATACAGGAGAGGTAAATTATTTTGATACTTTACATGTATGAAAATGTCTTTACCCTCATACTTGATATTCACTTGGATGTAGTATCTAGACTGGAAATTACTTATCTTTTAAATTTCAAAGGCAGTTGTATTAGTCCATTGCCATGCTGCTGTGAAGACATACCCAAGACTGGGTAATTTATAAAGAATGTTAATTGACTCACAGTTACACATTGCAAGGGAGGCCTCCGGAAACTTAGATTCATGGCAGAAGACGAAAAAGGTGTATCTTACGTGGCGGCAGGTGAGAGAAGTGAATGACAAGCGAAGCGGGAAGCCCGTTATAAAACCATCAGCTCTCATGAGTACTCACTCACTATCAAGAACAACATGAGGGTAACACCCCCATGATTTTATTATCTCCACCTCTTCCCTCTTACAACAAGTAGGAATTAGAAGGATTACAATTCAAGATGAGATTTGGGTGGGAACACAGCCAGACATATCAGCAGTGTTCCATTACATTCTTGTTTCCAGCCAGTCTGATGTCTTGTTCTCTACACTGACCTATTTATTTTTCTCTCTGGTAGCTTGTTGACATTTTCTGTCCATCACATTTTAAAATTTCATTTATTAGTAATATGCTGGCACTTGTTGTTCCCCTTCAATCACCGACTTTTGACTTTCAAGTGTGAGAGGTTTTACTGAATGACCTCCTGCCCTCCATTTTCTAGTTCGGGAACCATTATTTACTATTGAACTTCCTGGACTGGTCCTCTAATTTTACTTTTTCTCTTGAACCTTCCATCTCTTTGTTTTTCTTCTCTATTTCTTGGAGATTTTTTCTTTTTTTTACTTTATCTTCCAAACATTTTATTAAGGTAACAAGTTCCTTTTATTCTTCGAATGTTCTTTTTAAAGAATGTTCTGTTCCTGTTCCATGAATGCAACAGATTCTGACAGCATTTGGTCAGTTTTGGGGGCATTTTTGTGGGACATGTTGTCAGAACTACCTACTCTGCCATTTTTGCTGCATTATCCTGGAACTATTTTTTTTTAATTGATGCTCTTGAGGTAGCTAAGTAGACATTAATGTCACCTACAAATAATGACAATTTGTTTTTGTCTCTTAACATCCTAAATCTGTTGCTGTCTTACTGCAATAGTTGGAACCATCAAATAAAGTTGAAAAGTGACTGTAATAAGTGACACTATTTCTGGTTCTTATATTAATGGATCACAGCAATTATTATCTCTAATAGTTTACCTTTAAGCAAAAATTTTGCTTTTTATTTTAAATATTTTATCAAGAAGAACCATACCATTCCTGTACAGATAATTTCATCAGGAATGAATGCTGAATTGTATTAACTGCTCTTTTTGGCATTTACCATTCATGTTTTACATTAAATCTATAATATGATTTTGTGATGATCAATCATAGGTTTCCTGATATTTAATAATCTTTATACTCCTAGAATAAGTTGGTGTTACTACAGGAGTTCCTAATGCCTTGAGGTTTCAAATTTAGTACTACTATATTTTTAATTTTTCCACATATATATGAGATTAGTCTGTATTTTCTTTGTCATGTTTTGTTTAACCTTGTTTTAAAAACTAGTAAATATCTTCATATTTTATATAATTTCGAGCAATTTAAATAATATGATGTGATGATTAACTTTATGTGTCAATCTGACTGGGCAGAAGATGCCTAGCTAGCTGATTAAACATTGTATCTGGGTGTCTCCTGACCTCAGGTGATCTGCCCAATTAAAAAAAAAAAAAAAGATAAAAATAAAAAAACATTGCATCTGGGTGTATCTGTGAGGGTGTATCCACAAGAGATTAGCATTTGAATTGGTGGACTGAGTAAAGCAGATGGCCCTCCCCAATGTGGTGGCCATCATCCAATACACTGAGGGCTGAATAGAACTAAAAGGTGGAGGAAGGTTGAATTCATTCTCTGCCTGATTACTTCAGTAGAGGTATCAATCCCCAGCCCTCATTGCTCCTGGTTCTCAGGTCTTCAGAGGTAGACAAGAATTTATACCACTGGCTCTTCAACTCTCAGGGCTTCAAACTACCCCATCAGCTTTCCTATATCTCCAGTTTGCACATGACAGATCATGGTACTTCTGAGCCTCCATAATTACATAGGCCAATGCCCTGTAATAAATCTCTTTATATATAAATCCTAGATATAAAATATAAATCAGCTGGGAGTGGTGGCTCATGCCTATAATCCCAGCACTTTGGGAGGCCGAGGTGGGCAGATCACGAGGTCAGGAGATCGAGACCATCCTGGCCAACATGGTGATACCCCGTCTCTACTAAAAATACAAAAATTTAGCTGAGCATAGTGGTGGTGCCTGTAGTCCCAGCTACTCTGGAGACTGAGGCACGAGAATTGCTTGAACCCAGGAGGCAGAGGATGCAGTGAGCTGAGATCGTGCCACTACACTCCAGCCTAGCGACAGAGTGAGACTCCATCTCAATAAATAAATAGATAAATCCTAGATATGAGTACATAAATACATATGTATACACATATATACATACATAGATACATATGTATACACATATATGCATACACACACACACATATATATATATATCCTATTGGTTCTGTTTTTCTGAAGAACCCTAATACACATGAATATTATAAAGTATTCTCATATTTACAGAATAAACCTCTAAAGTAATTTGACCTTGATCTAGGCCATTTTAAAGGGGTATATTGTGGCAAAATTTTCCCATTTGCTTGAGTATGTATAATTTTATTATTTCTTGGGAAGTTTTCATAATTTTGAGTTCCATAAAGAATCATTCTTTTCTTTATTTTTGAATATTTTAGCATAAAGTTATATACAGTAATCCATTTAAAATAATTAAACCCTTTATTTTTGAAAAAATATGAATAGGTTCCTAATATGAATTAGAAACCTAAAGTTACATACAGTAATCCATTTAAAAATATTTAAACCCTTTACTACATATTTGGAAAAAATATGAGTAAGTTTCCTAATATGAATTGGTTAAGGACTAGAAAAAGTTACTAAATACCATCTAAGTATTCACTTTTCTGGGTCCATCCAAGTTCCCACCAATTAAGAAACTTGTCAGAAATAAAATAGTGATCAAGATTGTCTTTATTACTGGTAATGTTTAGATTGGCTGATATAGTTTAGAAATGCAGGAACAATGAGCTTGATAATCACAGGCCTAACAATGCTGAGTCCTTCCCGTATAAAATTTTCAGCATGGAGAACCCAATCCGAATTTGTACTCTTTTCGGCCAGCAGGCTACCAGGAGAGAGAAAGCAGGGGAATAACCATACATCCCCATGTATGGGCATTTACCAGTTAAGTGAGTTACACCTCCATGAGTGAGAGAGTAGAAGGAGATGGAGGCAAAGATATCCATTCATGTCCTTCCAAATAAAAGAAAACCTTAGGAGTAGGGAATAAATGTTTCCACCAGTAAGATGTATTTATGTTCTTATACTAAAAGCAATGGTTGACTTTTTTGCTAGGAGTTTATTTTAATCTTTTTTTAAAACTAGTTTACAGTTTTGCTGCATAATAACGGCAATTAAGAATATAACTAGCCGGGCTTGGTGGCTCATGCCTGTAATCCCAGCACTTTGGGAGGCCCAGGTGGGCAGATCACCTGAGTTCAGGAGTTCAAGACCATCCTGGCCAACATGGTGAAACCCTGTCCCTACAAAAATAAAAAAAAATTAGCTAGGCATGATGGTGGGTGCCTGTAATCCCAGTTGCTTGGGAGGCTGAGGCAGGGGAATCACTTGAACCTGGGAGGTCGAGGTGCAGTAAGTCAAGATGGTACCATTGCACTCCACTCTGTCTCAAAAAAAAAAAAAAGAATTTAAACTTACTTCTAATTACTTTTTTGGCTACATCCCACAGATTTTGGCTATGCAATGTGGTCAGGGTTGTTAATTTGTACACATTGAGATGTAGTAAGTATAGCAGTTAAATGCACAGGCTCTACAACCAGAACAGTTAGCAAACTTCTCTTTGCCTGTTTCCTCATACATAAAATGGGGAAGCATAATAGTATCTACCTCATAGGGTTGCTGTAAAAATTAAACCAGTTAATATATGTGAAGGAACTAGAATAGTGTCTGACACATTTAAAATGTTAATAGTTATGGCTGATATTGTTTGTAACATAGTAAATAATCAGTTTTTATAAATATTTAAAGAGTAAAAAGTTCTATGGCATAGTATTCATAAAAATCAAGATGAATAATTATTATTCAAATCTATATATTTATTACTTAACTTGTCAAATTCTGCAAGCTATAGATCACAGTGTCCAACTACTGTTGTGATTTAGCCAAATTATTTTTTATTTTTGCTTTATATATTTCAATATTCATTTGTTGATTTACAGACTCAAAGAAAGTATATTAGAACATTACTGTTTATCAAGCAGAATAAAGCAAATTACCTTTATCTTCCATTATGATTTTATCACATTGAACATCTTTATTCTTTGGGGCTCCATTGAAAGTCTGCATCATCCTTTCAACATACAGGTCATTGCCCAATCTATTTCTGCAAAGGACTTCATAATTCTTGTTTCTCTGGCTGTAAAAAATAAAGGGTATCCAACTCATTAATAAGAATCATCACCACATATATTATCTCTTTATATTATTCTTTTCCTTAAAATTACTTTCATTAATGTGGCTTGCACTAAAAAGTGAAGTGAGAATTCAAAAACAGCCTTAGGAAAAGATTGCGTTAAATGACCTCCAGAGGACTCTTTTATATTGTGTCTATCTCCCAAAATCCCTACTACTTTCAGTACCTATCAATAACATGCTAGTACTAACTCCATGTAGGTTTTTGTTCTGAATATTTTTAAATTTTCCATTACTTCTCTGATGATCCATGAGGAATTCAGAAACGTGCTTTTGAACTTCCAAATTTATATGTAATTGTGTATGCTTTAGTTAAGATTTATGTTATTAATTTTAATTCATTGCATCGTGGCCAGAAAATTTCATTTGTATAATTCTGCTTTGAAAGTTTTGAGACCTTGCTTCATAGCCTTATGAATAATTTTTTATAAATGCTGCATGTGTGCAGAAGGAGAATTTGTTCTTTAATTGTTGAGTACAGAAGTCTGTATCTGACCATTACATTTTTGTTCAAATTTTCTATATCCATACTAATTTGTTCTCTGGTTGACCTAACAATAATTAAGAGAGGTATGTTTAAATCTCCTACTTTAGTAGGATATACATGAAGTTCCCAATTTTTGCTTCATATGTTTTCAGGTTATTTTATCTATTTATTTAAGACAGAGTCTTGCTCTGTCACCCAGGCTAGAGTGCAGTGGGACAATCTCAGCTCACTGCAACCTCCACCTCTCAGGTTCAAGCGATTCTCCTGCCTCAGCCCCCCAAGTAGCTGGTACTACAGGCCTGCGTCACCACGCCCAGCTAATTTTTGTTTTTTTAGTAGAGACAAGGTTTTTCCATGTTGACCAGGCTGGTCATGAACTCCTGACCTCAGGTGATCTGTCCACCTGGGCCTCCCAGAGTGCTGGGATTACAGGCGTGAGCCACCCACTGTGCCTGATCCAGGTTATTTTATTAGGAATATTCAAGTTCAGGATTACTATACCTTCCTATTGTTATGAAGTATAACTTATCCCTAATAATGCTGTCAGTTTAATTGTTCCTCTGTAGGTGACATGTTTTTATAAAATATTTTTCTATTTTTGTTTTTTAATGAAATAACTTTTAGATTCCAATCCTCTTATTTATGGATTGATTTATCTATAAATAATAATAAGAGATGTGATCTCACTTTGTTGCCCAAGTTGAATTTGGACTCCTAGGCTTAAGCTATCCCCCTGCTTCAGCCTCCCAAGTAGCCAGGACTATAGGCATGTGCTATCGTGCCTGGCTTCCTTCTATTTTTTAAATCTTCTCTTTATATGTGGTATTCTGGAATGCCAGTACAATGCACTAGGTGTTGGGTACCAGCTCCAAACCCGTATGTGGGTACCCTTAGTCCGAAAGTTAATAAAGACAGGGACACAAGAGTAGAATTTGCAACATGGGTCCAGGGGACCAATGCAAGCATGGGAACTGTGTTGGCCCTGCGCTCTGGGCTCCAAACACTTTTATTATGTGCATAAATATCCGTGATCTTACGGGCATGGAAGGGAAGGGTAAAGGAGCAGGTAAGATAGCCGGGTAGAGAGCACCTGAGATACTTCTAAGACACGCTAAACTAGTGAGCATTTAACAGCACTTGTGATCCTTCTAAGACATGCTAAATTAGTACCATGAGTTTATCATGGATTATTATCAGGGTTCAGCTGTATCAGAAGTATAGGAGCCACTGGGTCTGACCATACCCAATGCATCCAGGGGCTTTTATCTCCTGAGCATTGAGGGCATAGAGCAATTAAAATCACTCTGTATTCCAAGAGCCTAGGCAGAGCCTGAGGCGTTTGATGATCTCTGCCCTGCAAGGCTTTTCTCCCCCTTGCCAGCTACTTGCAAATACCCTCCTGGACATTGTGAGCAGATGTCGCCTCGCTTCTTAGAGATCTTTGCATAAGCTCTCTTTACGAGGCCCTCATGCAGTCTCCATGATGAGAAGGCATTCGTGGGACCAGAGCAGTATTCCCTAACCTCAATCACCCCAAGGTCTTCCCTGGGGTTACCACGCTCTTGGGTGGTCTTTACCTTAGGCCTCCTGTTGCTACCTGATTTCTAATTAACTGCACCAATAATATACTTTAGTTCAGTGTATGAACTTCAGTGTACTCTGCGCCAAGCAAACTTATAATTATTTAGCTAGAATTAACATAGGTCTCTCCCTGGCCATCTTGACCCACATTGAGACGTTTCTTTTTGGATATTTACTTTTATTGACTCCTATTTCTGTGGAATGGCATCTTTCAATAGCTTAGGAAAGTCCTTCTCCACTCTCTGAATATTACCTCTCCTCCATTCTTTATATTCTGCCCTTTTTGAACCTCTGATTAGATATATGTTAGACCATTATTTTATTGTCAACTTTTTTCTTTTTTATTCTTGAGATGGAGTCTCACTCTGTCGAACAGGCTGCAATGCAGTGGTATAATCTTGGCTCACAGTAACCCCCATCTCCTGGGTTCAAGTGATTCTTCTGCCTCAGCTTCCCAAGTAGCTGTGATTGCCAGCACCCAACACTACACTGGGCTCATTTTTATACTGTTTGCAGAGACAGGGTTTCACCATGTTTGGCCAGGTTGGTCTCGAATACCTGACCTCAGGTAATCTAACTGCCCTGACTTCCAAAGTGCTGGGATGCAGGCATGAACCAACATATATGGCCTATTGTTAACATATTTTTTAACATTGTTTTCATACTTTAAATCCCATTTTATCTTCAAACTTGATTTTGTATAACTTATCCAGCTCTTTTGTCTAATTCATTAAATCTCGATTCAATTATGATATGTCTAATGTTTAAATCAGCTTACTGTGTATTTTCAACAATTATATAAACATACTTTAAAGTTCTTTTTAGATATTTTTCCAAATACAGGTCATGATTTCTGACAGTTTCTTTATGTATTTTGAGTCCTGCTCTGTTGCCTAGGCTGGAGTGCAGTGGTGTGACCTCTACTCACTCCAACTTCATCTCCTGGAAAAGCAAGTCTCCTGCCTCAGCCTCCCAAGTAGCTGGGATTACAGGCACCCGCCACCATGCCCCAATTTTTGTATTTTTAGTAGAGACAGGGTTTTGCCATGTTGGCCAGGCTGGTCTCAAACTCCTGACCTCAATTGATCTGCCTGCCACAGCTTCCCAAAGTGCTGGGATTAGAGGTATGAGCCACCTCACCCGGCCTGAGAGTTTCTTAAGGTTAATCATGTTTTACCTCTGTCTCTTATTTGTTTAAACATCTCACACATATATTCTGTATCTGTTAATATAATTATGGTCTTCAGGATCTAGATCTAGGGTTATTATTTCTGTATTTCTCTTTATTCTTATTTATAATGACTTGTTTCTTTAACATTTTGGTGTATTTTTACCAAATTCAACCTGAGCGAATCTTTCTTCCTCTTATTTATTTATTTATTTATTTATTTTTTTGAGACATAGTCTCTCACTATTGACCAGGCTGGAATGCAATGGTGTGAACACAGCTCACTGCAGTCACAACTTCCTGTGCTCAATAAAGTGATATCCTACCTCATCCTCCCAAGAAGCTGGGACTACAGGTGTATACCACCATGCCTGGCTAATCAAAAGAAAAAAACTGGAATGTAGAGATAGAGCTTTCACCATGTTCCAGGCTGGTGTTGAACTCCTGGGCTCAAACCATCCTCCTACCTTAGCCTTCCAAAGTGCTGGGATTAGAGGCAAGAGCCACCACACCCAGCTAATCTGAGGGAAACTTAAGAGCCAAAATGGGGGTATGCGTTCCTCCAGAGATTTGTGTTTGCTTCTGAAAGTAGGGAGTTGACTCTACTGTCCTAGGAGCAGTTGAGATAATCGAGCTCCTTTTGAGAGTCTTGGCTTAACACAAGAATCTCCCTTTCAGCTCTTCTAATGTAAGAGCTGGGGGACCCCAAGACTCATCACTGGTTTCCAGATCCATGTGTCAATATTAACATGTGTTCCCAGCATCTCTCCTTTCTGACTTGAAACCAGTTATCTATCCCTTTCTTTTCCCCACTTTCTCCTTTTTTTTTTTTTTTTTTTTTTTTTTGCTTTTTTGGTATAAGGAACTTTCTCTTACTTTTTATGAGCTTTTAAAAGGTATGCTAATTCACGATCTAATATGTATTATGTTTTATAGTCCAAATAATATTATAATATTTTATACTTGGAGAAGGGATAGTACCCTAAAATTGTTTTGGTGATGGAGTTTTTAGTACTATAAATCCTATTCAAATAATATTTGAGGCAAAATAATCTGAATAACAATAATCTACTTATAGTAGCTATATTTTAGAAGAGAGCAGAATAAGAAAAATTATCAGGGATAAAAAGGGATAGTACAAAATGATAAAGGGGTCAATTTTTCATGAAAACATAGCAATCCTTAAATGTATATCTGCCTAACATCAGGCTGTCAAAATACCTGAGATGAAAACTAACTCTATTTATATTCATTAATGAAGAGAAATAGGAAACCTCTCTAATAATTCATTTATTTCCCCATATTTTCCCTAAGTTTTAAATATTAGGTTGGTGCAAAAGTAATTGCCATTTTGGCTATTACTGTAAAAATGTCAGTTCTTTCTTTTAAATTGAAAATGATTTATATACGTATAAAAGAAAAAATAATTAAAACCTCTACAGAGACTTGGAGGCTTATTTTATTATTTGGCTTAGAAGTTTGCCTAATTATTGAAAAATATGGCAAAACTATGGGCTCTTCCTCTAGAAAAATTGACACACAATATAAACATTTACTTTCCATATAAGTTCACATGGCACTTATATAACTTTCTCTATAATTTTGTAGGGAATATACAGTCTCCCCCACCAAGCTCCCGCAGTGTATATCCCAGAATCCCCAAGGACCCTTCACAGAAACAAGGATAAGAACTCTTGGCTTAGTATTTGAATTACAGAAACAATGTAGACAACTGAACCATACATACATTACTTTCTCAGCTTCTTCAGATTCTACAGAGACCATGACTGCGGGCAAGTCAAAAAATTTCAGTGTTTCTGTCTCTGTGAGTATTATCTCTATATTCTTCTCCAGGTCTTCTTTTGTTATCACTGTTTCAGGTGCTGCCCTCATAACTCGAAAATCTAAAATACATGATTATATTATTAAAAATAATTAAAAACCATTTATTAATTGCTATTTTTAATTTGAATTTTTCCTTCTAGTCACCAAAATACCATAATGGGTAATACATTGCAGGTGGTTTATATAGTCAAGGAACAGGCCAGGTTGTGAGATGAAGTCTGTTCAACCTTTCTGAAGCCAAATTGGATCGTGTACGCCATAAACAGTCTTCCTTGCTGATATAACAAGCCTACCCCAGTCTAATACCTACAGTCATAACTCTAAGAGCATTCCATTATAACTATCCCACAAAATTAATTGGGAACCGGGGTTAGTGATTGTTGGTACTACTCAAGAATACGGAGGCAAGTACATTTAGGGAGCATAATAAGCAACACTTCTTTGAGCTATGAAGTTAGCTTCTAAGTATTTTTTCTATCTCATTTTCTCTTCTTCTTCTACTCCAATTGTGCATACGTTACCCCTTTTGTTATTATCCCACAGTTCTTGAATCACTGTTCTGTTTTTGTTTTTTTTTTCCATTCGTTTTTCTCTTTGCATTTTAGTTTGGGAAGTTTTTATTGGACTATCTTCAAATTAATTCTTTCCCTAACCCTGTCAAGTCAATTGGGCTACAAAGATATTCTTCATTTATGTTGCTGTGTTTTTGATATCTAGCATGTCATGTTGAGTCTTTCAAATAATTTCATCTCTCCGCTGACATTACACATCTTGCACACTGTATACTTTTTCCATTAGATCTCTTAACATATTAATCATAATTATTTAAAATGCCCTGTCTGATAATTTTTAAATTCGTATCATTACTGAGTCTGAGTTTGATGCTTGCTTGATCTCTTCAAAATATTTTTTTCTTGCCCTTTAGCACTCCTAATGACTTTGTTGAAAGCCAGACATGTTGTATCCTATAAGAGGTGCTGAAGTAATTAGACTTTCAGCAGAAGAATGTTTAATGTTGTTGTCGCTACAGGTATCAAAACATTTCTTGTTTTTGTTTCCCTTCCTGGCTTTCAGGCTTCTCTTTGTACTGCTTTAGAGAAAGTCTATGTCTTGCAATTTTTTCATCTGTAACCAGTATGGTTACTCTGGAGGTTCACTGGTGGTAAGTGTGAAGAAGAGAAGTAGTCTACAATCTGACTGAGTCTCAGACTTTCAGTGAACCTGTGTCTTGGAGACATGGTGTTCACAAGTATATCTATTCCTACTCCAAGGGTATAGTTGTCTTATCCCTGCCCCTACACCCTTCCTTGGCTGCAACATTCCCAACTGAATTCCTTAAGCATTGTTAATTTTCCTCCTTAGTTAAGAAATAAAGGCTGGTGCTAGAGTAGAATTCCCTTACCCCAACTGGGCTATAGTATCAGAATTACCCTCTGGCAAATTTCCCCCATCCCCAGACTAAGTCTTTGTTAGAAAAAGAGGCTGTGAGTGTTTTAAGGTGGATAAATTCATTCTTTTTCTCCCCTACCAAGGCCACTAGCTCAGATTCTTACTGAAAGAATCCATTAGATTCCTAGAATGAAAGCCCATTTAAATATGGGCCCTCTCCCATGATTGTGCTCCCCAGGACTTTTTTTTTACTCTTCTACTAGTTAATACTCAGCCTCCAGCAATTCATGAAAATAATCATTCATGTGTTCCTCCAGCTTATGGTAAGTAACTCTTGGGACCTGCATTTCTCTGGATTGTCTGTCTTTCCAGATCTTAAGGTGGCAGTTTGCCCTTGTCACCCCAGTCCTCTGATGAGTCAAAAAAAGTTGTTAATTTTCAAATTCTCCAACTTTTTCTTGTTATAAGACATGAGCAAATTTCAAATTGTCCAACTTTTTCTTGTTATAAGACATGTCTTGTTATAAGACATAAGTAAACTCTCTACATGTAGGATCAGAAACTGGAAGTCCACCCCCAGAATTTTTTATTCAGTTAGGTCTGGAAGCAGGCAAGTTTCAAACATGTTTTAAATATATTTTTTATCTAGAAGTCTATTAGAACAGGCTAATTTCAGGAATTTTGTAAGTCAATTGTTAAACATAGTCATCATTCAAAATTAAATTATATACTTATTAAATAAATATTAAAAACAAAGATAATAATTACTCAAGGATCATCACTTTCTAATTATGCTATAAATTTTACTACTATCGTCCAGAAGCTGTGGCTCATGCCTGTAATTCCAGCACTTTGGGAAGCCAAGGCAGGTGGATCACTCGAGACCAGCCTGGTGAAACCCTGTCTCTACTAAAAATACAAAAATTAGCCAGGCGTGGTGGCAGGTACCTATAATCCCAGCTACTTGGGAGTCTGAGGCAGTAGAATTGCCTGATTCCAGGAAGCAGAGGCTGCAATGGGCCAAGACCGTACCACTGCACTCCAGCTGGGTGACAGAGCTAGACTTTGGCTCAAAAAAAA
Source organism: Saimiri boliviensis (assembly GCF_048565385.1). Taxonomy (NCBI): domain Eukaryota; kingdom Metazoa; phylum Chordata; class Mammalia; order Primates; family Cebidae; genus Saimiri; species Saimiri boliviensis. The sequence goes on from NC_133459.1 coordinate 65,201,206, forward strand.
AAAAAAAAAAAAAATTACTATGACCTAATCTCTTGCAGTTATCTAAAATATCTATTGTATCTGTATGGTGGTGTGCTACTAAGTATCTGCAACTTCCCATTCAGAAATTTTATGTTGGGAGCTTGAAATCTGCCGTGAGGAGACGATTTATAACATGGAAATTGACAAATGCTGCAAATAAGGGTTTCCTTGCCCCCTGTGTAGGTAGTAAAACATTCATCAGCATACCTACTCCTTAGGCCTAAACCCTAGTCCCAGATACTGCAATTCAACTGAACTGAATTGAGACACAACTATGGGAATTTGTAAAAGGCATGCCAGATGACTTTAACATGCATTCTAGAGTGAGAAACACTGTTCTAGAACAGACTAAAAAAGAAGCCAAGGGGGTAGAAGTAGAATTGTTTAGGTGTCATTCACTTTAGAGGCTGACTTCGTAATTAGAATTCACCAGCAACTGGCCAAGATGATATGAATATCTACATTGTTTTTCAAGTCTTCTGGAGGTAAATTTGTGCTACTTGTTTTTGATGTAGACAAGCAAAGAAAGGCTTCAAGGCAAATTGTTACATAAAGATTTAGTTTTCATGCTAAGAGCAATGCAAATCCCTTGAAGAGTTAGCTTCTAAGCAAAGGAGGTTTCTAAAAAATCATTTTGGATATAGTTTGGAAAAATAGATTGGAAGGTGGCAAGAATATCTGCAGAGAAAGCTGGGGGAGGTAATGACAATAATCCAGTTTTCCCTGCCTCCAACTGAGAGAATGAGGTTCTTTTCCGCAGCACTCATTGCTGATTGCTTAGGTTTTTATTCTAAACTTTCTCTCTTCCCTTGCCTCTTTCTTTTAATAGAAATAATATAATTAATAGAAAGCTAAATGGCTATTAATAAAATTAATAGAAAGCTAAATACTTGATTTTCCAGCCTCTATTAAAGCTAAGGGTGCTCATGTGACAGTTCTGTCCAATGACATGAAAGCAGAAATATACAGGAAGGGGAAAGGCTTCTGGGAATTTTTTTACCTTCCTGAAAAATGAGAGACATGTGATGGTGTTATTGCCCTTCTCCTTTCTGTCTTTAATGTGGATACAATGCCCAGAGCTGGGGAAAATATTTTGAGACCATAAGACAAAAAGAAAGGCTTTGGGAAAGTGAATAGCAGAACTGCCAATCCAGATTCTGACAAAATTAAGTAAAAAAAAAAAAAAAAAAAAAAAAAAAAAAATCAAAGCCAAAAGCTATCTTCTTCTTTTATTGTGAGAAAAGTAAATATTTATTCAAGTTCTTGTTAGTTAAGTATTCTGTTACTTGTTGTCAGAGTCATTCCTGTCATCTCCCAGCACCAAAAAGAAAAGTCCCTAAAGCACCAATTTTCCAACCTTAATATCTTCACCAGTCCCTCATTATCATTTTAAAGGAAAAAAATCCTTATTGCACTCCAAAGCAAGTACCCCTCAAGTATGTGACCATTTCTCCCAGCACTTTTAATCATCCATTATTATTTCCTCATTCTGGCATCTTTATTTTCATAATCCCTTCCATTACCTCATGTTTTAGCCTCTGCCTGGATTGGGCTTCCCCTACTTCTTCTGTGGATAAATAACTAATCATCGTTAAAAACCTAATTCAAAAGTCAATAATGTTCTCTGTGAAGCCTTTTTGTTTTTAACCTCAATGGATTTAATCACTCCTTTCTAAGTGTTTCCATGACATTCCACATATGTCATTATGGAACTGATCACAAATGGATCGGAATTATTTGTCTCTGATTAGAAGTTGAGCTCAGTGGCTCATACCAGTAATCTCAGCACTTTGGGAGGCCAAGGCAGGCAGATCACTTGAGCCCAGGAGTTCGAGACCAACCTGGTCAACATAACGAAAACCTCTATCTACAAAAATTGCTAAAAAATAGCCAGGTGCGGTGGCACGTGCCTGTATTCCCGGCTACTTGAGAGGCTGGGATGGGAAGATCACTGGAGCCCAAGAAGCAGAGGTTGCAGTGTGCTAAAACTGCACTCCAGTCTGAGTGACAGAGTGAGACCCTGGAAGAAGAAACAAGGAAGAAGAAGGAAAAAGGAACAGGAAGAAGAAGAAAAGAAGAAAGGAGGGAGGAGGAGGAGGAGGAGAAGGAGAAGGAGGAGGAGAAGAAGAAGAAGAAGAGGAAGAGGAAAGAAGAAGAAGAAAGAATAGGAAGAAGAGGAGGAGGAGGAGAAGGAGAAGGAGAGGAAGAGGAAGAAGAAGAAAAGAAGAAGAAGAGGAAGAAAAAGAAGAAGAAGAAGAGGAAGAGGAGGAGGAAGAAGACAACGACGGCGACAGAAGAAGAAGACAGCAGCAGCAACAGCTGCTGAGCTCTCATCAGTGGTTCTTCCCCAGGCTGATTCTAAAAAGTCACCCAGGGAATTTAAAAAAATAGATATTCCCCTGGTAATTTTCTTGAAGGCACTTCACAAGCCAGCATCTGGAAATCATTACCATATTTCTTTTATCTCAAGTATCCAAAAAATAATAAGCAAATACTGTTACTGAAATAAACAAGTATATTTTCATTACCTGTGAAACTAGTCAATCTTTCTCGTTTATAGGATGATTCTTCTAAGTCTTCTGCTATTGATTCACTTGTTGATACACTTGACTTAGAAACTGTACTGCTTCCTAAAACTGACCTTTAATAATGAATAACAGTCATTTATTTAGATGTCCTTAAGAGAAATTAAGTATGTAAATTAATCAAATATACTATGATCATATAAGCAAAACAGATAACATTAATTTTTAAACAATGAGTTGGTTTTTAATATTTTTAAACAAAAAGTTATTTTAAGTTTACTTATTTATATCTTTATTTATTTTTTGAGATGAAGTCTCGCTCTGTCACCCAGGCTGGAGTGTAGTGGAATGATATCTACTCACTACAACCTCTGCCTCCCAGGTTCAAGTGATTCTCTTGCCTCAGTCTCCTGAGTAGCTGGAATTACAGGCTTGCACCACCACCCCTGGCTAATTTTTTTGTGTATTTTTAGTAGAGACAGGGTTTCATCATATTGGCTAAACTGGTCTCGAACTCCTGACCTCCTGCCAACCTCGGCCTCCCAAAGTGCTGGGATTACAGGCATGAGCCACCATGCCAGGGCAAAATGTATTATAGAGGAAAGACATGTCAACCATGCTCAAAATACTTCAATAAATTACCAATACATTTAGTACAAAAATCCAAAGTATAATCTATCTATCAAGCATATTCATCTTCATTATTAGTTTTCCTTTACTTTTTTTTTAAAGTTCCTCAATGTTACAGAGCTGTCTAACTTCACAGCCTCAGCCTGGAATACTCTTCCTTTCATTTTTCACTTGGTTTCTGTTCACTGTACAAATGTCATCGTAAAAATGTGATTTATTTCATTTTATAAAAGCCTTCTCAAAATTTAACTAAAATATATGTACTCATCAGGAAATCAATAAAATAATTCAAAAATAATTTCCTTAAACATATGAACTTAACACTACTCCATGGTAATTCATATTTTCTTTGTTCCTATTTAGTCTCAACTGCCCATCAAAAGACGATGTAAAGTTCATTGAAATCTCTCTTTACCAGGCACTCCTGTATTTTTGTATGCAAATTTGAAGGCAAGCTCGAGAGCAGCATATAATTGCTGTGTATTCTAAAATAGGAGAGAAATCAAAACCTAGGAAAAAAGAGATTTGCATGGGACAAGAGGGGAAAAAAGGAAAGTCACCTCTTCCTGTAAAATGCAGCTCAAAAGAAGCTGATGAAAAATGTCTAATGGGAATTTGAAATTAATTGTATGTGATTTTAGTCCCATCTTTTGGTTGCTCAGGAAGTCTTGAGTGAAATATATATGTTTTTTGCAAATGTTTTGTTGTGAGTGTATGGGAACTCTTAAGATGTAAAGAGCTCTGCATTTAATTTAAAACGTGAGGAACATACAGATGGCACACTAAGATGATAATTAAAACTGGGTGGCTCATGCCTGCAATCCCAGCACTTTGGGAGACTGAGGCGGGTGTATCACCTGAGGTCAGGAGTTCTAGACCAGTCTGGCTAACATGGTGACACCCGTCTCTATTAAAAATACAAAAAAATAGCCGGGCATAGTGGCAGGTGCCTGTAATCTCCGCTACTCAGGAGGCTGAAGCAGGAGAATTGCTTGAACCCAGGAGGTGGAGGTTGCAGTGAGCCAAGATGGTGCCACTGCACTGCAGGCTGGGCAACAAGAGCGAAACTCTGTCTCAAAAAAACTAACTAACTAAATAAATAAATAGAGAAACTGGGAGACGGGAAACAACTGATATCTAAGACATGTGCGATTTAAATGGAAAGGCAATATACATGGTAGAAGAAAGGAACTGTATGATAATATACTCTACCTTGTAAACTGCCCTAACATACTAGGATTTATTGTATTCTGATAAAGGCTATAGGAAGATACGAATTCTGATCCAAGTGATCCTTCTCGTGATGTCAAGAGTTTACTTGGCTTTGCTGTACCAGTAAGTGGATCTGGATGGTAAAGAGGTCGAGGAGTAACATCAATTCCATTTATGTCAAACACCTAAAAAAAATGGTTATTTAAAATGAAATAACTAAAAAAGACAGGGCTCCTAAATAACAGCTGCTAAAAAACAGAAATAAATATGGTAGAAAAAAGATAAGTATAATGTTCCCATAATAGGACAAACATGAAAAATTGGATGCTTTAAAATGTCATGCTTAGAAAGTTTCTTAACTATGCAAAAACTTTCTTAAAATATTATTTGTGCTTTATCTATATAAAATCAATATATATTAACCAGGAAAATCAGAAAGGTGGGAAGATAATTCATCCAGATTGTTATTATTGTAGTACATGTAAATTGTATGTATATGTTTTAAAGAGAACTCACTATTTTTCACTTAACAGTTCATTAATAAGCATTTCCTAAGTTACTATATACTTTTGGTTTACAGTCCTGCACCACAAAATGATTCAGTCAACAATGGACCACATATATGACAGTAGTACCATAACATTATAATAGAACTGAAAAATTCCTATCACCTAGTGACATCACAGTCATTATAATGTCTTAGCACAACACATTACTCACAGGTTTGTGGTGATGCTCATATAAACAAAGCTACTGCACTGCCAGTCATATAAAAGTATAGCACATACAATTATGCACAGTACATAATATTTAATAACAATAATAAGTTATGCTTCTGGTTTATGTGCTTACTAGACTTTTATGATTTTAGAGTGTACTCCTTTTATTTCTTAAAAATATTGTTAACTGTAAAACAGTCTCAGGCAGGTCCTTCAGTGGGTATTCCAAAAGATGATATTGTTATAAGAGGTGACAGCTCCATGCATATAATTGCCTCAAAAAACCTTCCAGTGGGACAAAATGTGGAGGCAGAAAATAGTGATATTAATACAGTTGAACTCCTTTTTATATATTTATTCCCATTTTGATTTCCATTTGGAGGGGAAGAATTTCCTATTCAAGCCCTTTGCACATTTTTTATTGAGACTTTCTTCTTACTGGTAATGTGGTTCATTAAATATTCTGAATATGAGTCCTTTCAGTTGAATGAGCTACAAGTGTCTTCTTTCACTCTGTGGGTTCATTTTCTTTATGGCATATTTGATGAATATGAGTTATTTTTAATGTAATCAAATGTATTATATTTTCCATTATGGGTGGTGCTTTAGATGTCTCCTTTAAAAAACCATTCCCAGTCCTGAAGTCCTATATGTTGCTTTTCATATTTAAGTCCATAATATACCCAGAATTAATTTTTATATACAGGACAAGAAATAAAGCCAATATATTTTTATTTCATAAGAAAACCTGGCCAGGCGCAGTGGCTCATGCCTGTAATCCCAGCACTTTGGGAGGCTAAGGTGGGCAGATCACCTGAGGTTGGGAGCTTCAGACTAGCCTGGTCAACATGGAAAAATCCCATCTCTATTAAAAATACAAAATTAGCTGGGCATGGTGGTGCATGCCTGTAATCCCAGGTACTTGGGAGGCTGAGGCAGGAGAATTGCCTGAACCCAGGAGGTGGAGGTTGCAGTCAGCCGAGATCACACCATCGCACTCCGTTGAGAAACTCAGTCTCAGAAAAAAAAAAAAAGAAATTCCAATTGTCTCAACAAGAGTTTTTGAAAATCCTGTCCTTTCCCCATTACTCTGCAGTTCACATTTATTATAAAATAAGCACTTACATGTGCTCAAGAAGGTTCTCTATCCCTTTGCTAATATTACATGTTTTATTAAGCCTTTTTTCTAGGAAAGCAAGTGCTTCCACTGAATTTTTGTGCAAGTGTCTTGGCTATTTTTAACCTTTAGCATTTCCACATGAATTTTAGAATTATCTTGAAAAGTTTCTGAAAAAATAACTTAAAAACTTGAGATTTTGATTAAAATTGCAAAGAATCTATAAATCAAAATTTAGGATAACATCTTAAAATATTGACTCTTTCTATGCAGAAACATGGTCTATCTCTCCTTTTGTTCTGGTCCTCTTTAATGTCTTCCAATAAACATTCATAGTTTTTAAAATACCAGTGTACGCATCTTTTGTTATATTTGTCCATAAGTGCTTGATACATCTTAGTGCTATTATAAACTATCATTTAAAAATGTCTAATTTTTGGATGGGCACAGTGACTCAATGCCTATAATCCCAGTGCTCTGGGAGGCCAAGGCAGAAGAATCGCTTGAGGCTAGGAGTTTGAGACCAGCCTGGACAACACAGCAGAATCTCTTATTTACCAAAAATTTGAGAAAATTTGCTGGGCATGGTGGCACACACCTGTAGCCTTAGCCACATAGGAGGCTAAGGCAAGAAGAGGATCGCTTAAGCCCAGGAGTTTGAGGCTATAGTGAGCTATAATTGTGCCACTGCACTTTTAGTCTGCATGATCAAAGCAAGTCGTCTCTAAAAAAATTTTGTTTTTCAAATTAAAAAATCTAATTTTTGAATTATTTGTTGCTGGTATATATTCAGTCCACAAATATTCAATGTTTTCTTTCTTCCTTTCCAATTCTCATACATTCCATTTCTTCTTCTTACCAATTTGAACTGATTTCCAAGAATGTTGGATAGAAGCAGGCTTTTTTGAAATGCTTCACCATTTGATATGATCATACTATAGGATTTTACAGATAGCCTAAGTAAGATTTTATAAGTTCCTTGTGATTCTGAGTTTCATAAGAATTTTAAAAATCATGAATATTAAATATTATCAGATACTTTGTCTATATTGAAATGATCATGTTTTTTGCCACATTAAGCTGTTACTGTGGTAAGTTACACTAAGGTTTTTTTTTTTTTTAATTGTACTTTAAGTTCTGAGGTACATGTGCAGAACATGCAGGTTTGTTACATAAGTATACACATGCCATGGTGGTTTGCTGCATCCATCACCCCATTATCTACATTAGGTATTTCTCCTAATGCTATCCCTCCTCTAGCCCCCCACCCTCCAACAGTCCCTGGTGTTTGATGTTCCCCTCCCTGTGTCCATGTATTCTCACTGTTCAACTCCCACTTACGAGTGAGAACATGCAGTGTTTGGTTTTCTGTTCTTGAGTTCGTTTGCTGAGAATGATGGTTTCCAGCTTCATCCATGTCCCTCCAAAGGACATGAATTCATCCTTTTTTATGGCTGCATAGTGTTCCAGGATGTATATATGACACATTTTCTTTATCCAATCTATCATTGGTGGGCATTTAGGTTGGTTCCAAGTCTTTGCTATTGTGAACAGTGCTGCAATAAACTTATGTGTGCATGTGTCTTTAAGACAAAATGATTTATAATTATTTGGGTATATATTCAGTAACAGCATTGCTGGGTCAAATGGGATTTCGAGTTCTAGATCCTTGGCGAGTCACCACACTGTTTTCCACAATGGTTGAACTAATTTACACACCCACCAACAGACACTAAGGGTTTTTAAATGTTAAACCAACCTTGATTTCTTGGCACAGACCAAAGTTCCTTATTGTATCAGGCATTTTTTGTTGTTGTTGTTGTTGCTAAACTTTATTGGGTAATATTTTGTTGACAATTTCTCTATGTTTGCAAGTGAAATTGGCATATGTTTCTTTCTCATACTGTATTCAGGTTTTAATATCAAGGTAATGCTAGCTTCATAAAAATGAGTTTTGGAGTATACCCACTTTTTGTGTTCTGTTTTCATCTATGTATGTTTGACACATACCACAACTGAAGTCATCTGAGTCTGTAATTGTATTTGAAGGAAAGTTTTCAAATCACTCATATAAATTCCTTTAATAGTTTCCAGTTTTCAATGTTTGTCTGCTTCGGTAAAGAGTAATTTTTAAAAAGTTTTTTGCATTTTACCTAAATTTTCAAACTTCAAAATTGGAATAATGTTAATATGCATTAATTTGCTTTTTTAAATAGCTTTTAACATGCACAATTCAATAGTTTTTAATATGTTCACATGTATGTGCACCACAATTAATTTTGGAACCTTTTTACACTTCAAGAAGAGACTCTGTTTCCCTTATGATCCCTGCTATGGTTTAAATGTGTGTACCAAAAGTTCATGTGTTGGAAATGTGGTCCCAATGCAGCAGTATTTAGAGCTTCGACTTTGGGAGGTGTTTGTGTAATAAAGGCTTGTCATCACAAATGGATTAATCCATTCATGGATTAAGGGATAAATGGGTTATCAAGAGAGTAGCTTAGTTATCACAAGAGGAGTCTCTTATAAAGGCCAGTTTCCCTATCTCTCATAAACCCTTCTCACCATGTGATAGCATTCACCACCTCAGCTCTCTGCAGAGTTCCCACTAGCAAGAAGGTCCCAACCAGATGTGGTCCTTTGACCCTGGACATCCTAACCTCCAGAACTATAAGAAATAATATTCTTTTCCTTATAAATTATCCAGTCTTAAGTATTTATTTACAGAAACAGAAAACAAACTAAGAAAATTGGTACCAAGAAGTGGGACTAAACAAATATCTGAAAATGTGGGCGTGTCTTGGGAACTAAGTAATGGACAGAAGTTGGAAGACTTTGGAGAAACAGTCTAGAAAAAGGCTGCATTACCATAAACAGCACTAAGGGTGATTCTGGTAAGGGCTCTGAAGAGCAGACTAGAGAAAGTCTGAATCTTTTTAATTGCTTAAGTGGTTGCAAACAGAATAGTGGTAGAAATAGGAATAATAAAGACTATTCTGATGAAGTCTCTTAGGCAGAAATGAGAAATTCTCATTAGAACTGGAATAAAAACTGTGTTTGTTATAAAGTAGTAAAGAACTTGGTAGAATTTATGGAAGGCAAAATTTAAGAGTGACAAACTAGGATACCTGGCAAAAGAGATATTATTTAAGCAAAGTGTTCAAAATGCTGCATAGGTTGCTTTTGCTTGCTTACAGTGAGATTTGGGAACAAAGGGATGAGATTAAAAAAACAACTTATAATGAAAAGAGGAGCAAAGCTGAAAGATTTGGAAGTCTCAGCCTTGCCATGTAAAGAATGAACCAAGGGTGTGGCCCTGAGACCATATGCTAAGGAATTTAGTACAGATAGAAGGGATCATTAAGACAGTGGAAGAAGACTCCAAAGGCATTTCAGAGATCTTCTAGGTAGCTAATTCCAACACAGGCCCAGAGATCTAAGAGGGCAGAATGATTTCAGGGGACAGGCCCTGGGTGCCCTTCAAGAGCTCATTGCCCAGAACTACCTTGGGTCCCCAAATTCTAGCAAGGAGTCAGCAACCCCAGCTGTGGCGCAAGTGAACGATGTTAGGACTGCACCCAGTACTCCAGAAGACATGAGCCATAAGCCTTGGCAGCATCCTTATGGCATTAATTCTGTAGGCTCACAGAAAGCAAAGCTGTGGAAGCATAGTGGCTTCCATCTTAATTCCAATGGATGTATCAGATGGCCTGGGAGTTTACGCAGAGACTTATCATAGGGGCAAAACCCTGCAGAAGGCCCCTAAAGGGTAATGCCTAATGGAGACATGGGAGCATGATTGCCACAGGACCCCAGAACTGCAGAGCTATCAGCTTGCAAAGCCTGCCTGGGAGGCTGTAGTATAGACTGACCCCAGCAAAGCCATAAAGTCAGGGATGTCCAAGGCCTTGGGGGCCCAATCCCTGCAGTGTGTCCAGAAGGCAGTACATGGAGTCAGAAGATATTATTCTCCAGCTTTAAGGTTTAATGTTTGCTCTGCTGAGTTCAGACTTTTCTAGGACCTGTTACTTCTTCTGGCCTATTCTCCCTTTTAGAATGGGAATGTATACCCCATGCCTGTCCCATCATTGTATGTTGGAAGTAAATAGCTTGTTTTGATTTCACAGGCTCACAGGTAAGACTCTGGATTTTTGAGTTGATGAGTTAAGGCTTTGGGGCTATTGGGATGGAATTAATGTGTTTTACATGTGAGAAAGATGTGAATTTGGGGGCCAAGGGCAGACAATTATGGTTTAAATGTGTTTCTAAAAGTTGTGTTGGAAACTTGGTCCGTAATGCAATAGTATTGAGATGTGGGACTTTTGGGAGGTGACTAGGTCAAGAGGGTTCTGCCCTCATAAATGGATTAATCCATTCATGGATTAATGGGTCAATAGGTTATCAAGGGAGTGGATTAGTTATAATTAGAGGGGTCTGTTATAAAAGCCAGTTTCTCTATCTCTTATGAGTAGCCCTCACCTCTCTATCTCTTATGAGTAATATCCTGTTCCACCCCAGGACTCTGCAGATAGTCCTCCACTAGCAAGGAGACCCTCATCAGATGTGTCCACTTGACCCTGGACTTCCCAGCCTGAAGAAATGTCAGAAATTCATTTATTTGCTTTATAAATTACCCAGTCTTGAGCATTCAGTCATATAATAACAACAGAAAACATATTAAGATAGCCCCTTAACATCTCCGGTCCTAGCCCTAGACCACCAGTAACATCTTCATGTCTCCATAGACTTCTCTATTTGGGAGTCTGATAGTGAATGGAACCATATACCATACAGTATTTTGTGACTGGCTTGTTTCACTTAGCATATTTCCTAGATTCATGCATCAGTGCTTCATTTCTTTTTATGGTTGTGGACATTTAGGTTGTCCATCAATGGAAAAAGGGCCTTTCATCTATTAAAAGGTCTATCCATAATAGACCTTTTGTCTATTATGAATAATGCTACTAGAAACATTTGTGTATACCTTTTTGTGTGGAAATAAATTTTTTTCTCTTGGGTATATATACCTAGGAGTAGGATTGCTGGTTCATATGGTAACATTGCTTAATCTCTTGAGGAACTTCCAAACTATTTTACAAAGTAGCCAATTTATATTCCCACCAGCAGTGTATGAAGGTTCTGCTTTCTTCATTTCTAACACTTGTTATGGGACTATTTGATTCCAGCTATCTTAGTGAGTAAAAAGTGAATACTTCATTGTGGGCTTGATTTAGATTTCTCTGATGACTAGCAATGTCCACCATAGTTTCACATGCTTTTAAATTATTTGTATATCTTAAGAAATGAGCATTCAGATCCTTTCTTTTCTTGAGAAATGACCAATATTTAATTATTTGTCTTTATTAATGAATTTTAGGAGTTCTTTATAAATGGTACAAGCTCTTAACAGATACATGTTTCACAAATATTTTCTTCTATTCTGTGGGTTTTCCTTTCACTTTGAACATATTTTTGATGCAAGCATTTAAAAATTTTTGTAAGGTCAAATTTGTCTACTTTTTCTTTTGTTACGTATGCATTTAGTGTCACATATAACAATCTTTGCCAAATCCAAGGTCATAAAAATTTACCTCTATGTTTTCTTCTAAGAGTGTGACAATTTTAGCTCTTAAATCTGGGTTAACGGTCTAACTTCATTCTTCTCCAGGAGGCAATCGAGTTATCCTGCCACAATTCATTGAACAGAATATCCTTTCCCCATTGAATAATCTCAGCACTCATAAAAAATCAGTTGACTTTAGGTGAATGGGTTTATTTCTGAACTCCCAATTGTATCCCATTGATCTATGTGTCTACCTTTGTGCCAATAGCACATTAGTTTGATTACTATCGCTTCGTAAATTTTGAAACAGGGAAATCAGAATCATCATACTTTGTTATTCTTTTTCAGGATGATTTTGGCTCTTCTAGGTCCCCTGTGATTTCATAGGAATTTTATTTTATTTTTTTGAGACGAAGGTTAGCTCTTGTTGCCCAGGCTGGAGTGCAATGGTATGATCTTGGCTCACTGCAGCCTCCACCACCCAAGTTCAAGTGATTCTCCTGCCTCCAACTTTCAAGTAGCTGGGATTACAGGCATGCATCACCATACCTGGCTAATTTTGTATTTTTAGTAGAGACAGGGTTTCACTATGTTATTCAGGTTGGTCTCGAACTCCTGGCCTCAGGTGATCCACTGTGCCCAGCCCCATATGAATTTTAGAATCAGTTGTCAGTTTGTAGAAAGAAGTCAGCTGAAATTCTGATAACAATTGTGTTAACTTTACAGATCAGTTTAGGGAGTATAATGATCTTAACAATAGTAGGTCTTTTGATCATGACCATGGGATACTTTCCCATTTAATTAGACCTTCTTTAATTTCTTTCAATAATGTTTTATAGTTTTCAGAGCATACATTTTGCATTTTTTATTACATTTATTCCTATTTTACTGTTTTTAATGCTATTGTGAAAGAAATCATTCTTAATTTTCAAATGGTTCTATGCATGTGCCCAGAAATACAACTTATTTGTGTACCCATCATGTATCCGGCAACCTTACAAAACTCATTTGCAAGTCCTAATAGCTTTTTAGTGAATTCCTTAGGAGTCTGTATATATAACATGATGTAATCTGCAAAGAGAGATGTTTTTAGCTCTTCCTTTCCAACCTGGATGTCTTTTCTTTTTCTTGTCTAATTTCCATGCCTAGATCCTCCACAATCATGTTGAATAGCAATGCAAGGATTTGTTCCTGATCATAAGGAGATTAAGTGTCACTGTACAATGTTAGCTGTGGGGTTTTTGTGAATCCTGTATCAGGTTGAGGAAATTTCCTTCTTTTCCTAGTTTGTTGTGTATTTATGCCATGAAAAGATGCTGGATTTTTTCCAAATGCTTTTTCTGTGTCTACTGAGATGATCATGTGATTTTTGTGTTTCATTACATTCATATGAGGTATTAAATTAATTGCTTTTCAAATTAAACCACTTTGCATCCCTGAGATAAATCCTACTTGGTCGTTGTAATGGACTGAATGATGTCTCCCTCCAAATTTCAAACGTTGAAGACCTAACCATCAGTACTCCAGAATGTGACTATATTTTGAAATGGGTCTTTTAAGATATTACTTAGTTAAAATGAGGCTGTTAGGCTGGACCCTAATCCACTATGATTGCTGCCCTTCTAAGAAGTGATTAGAACACACAGATATTATAGATGCATATGCACAGAGAAAAGACAGTGTAAGAACACAGCAAGAAAACAGCCATCTCCAAGTCAAGAGAAGCCTCAGAAGGTATCAAACCTGCTAGTATCTTGGAATTCTAGCCTTTGAACAGTGAGCAAATTAATTCATTTCTGTTGTTTAACTGACTTGGTGGTATTTTACAGCCCTAGCACATTAACACCGTTGTGATGCATAATTCTATATTTTACTAAATTTGTTTTACTAGTTATTTTGATGGAGATTGTACACTCACTTTAGTGAGAGATATTGGTCTATAATTCCTTGTGAAGTCTGTCTGGTTGTGGTATCACTGAAATACTGGTGTTGTAGGAGAGGGTTTCCTCCTCTTCTGTTTCTTGGACAAGTTTGTGAAGAATTTGGTAGAATTCAACAGTGAATCCACCTGAGCCTGGACTTCTCTTTGTGGGTGCTTTTTTTTTTTTTTTTTTTTTTAAATTACCAATTAATCTCCTCACTTCTTATATGTGTTTTCAGATTGTCTAGTTCCTCTAGATACAGTTCCTTGTGTAGTTAGCCTTTCTAGGAATGTGTTCATTTTTAGGTAAGCTACCTAATTTGTTGGCATGTGTATTAGCCCATTCTTGTGTTGTTATAAAGAAATACCTGAGGCTGAGTAATTTATAAAGAAAATAGGCTTAAATGGCGCAGAGTTTTGCAGGCTGTCCAAGCATAGAACCAGCATCTCCTCTTGGTGAGGGCCTCTTGAAGCTTCCAATTTTGGCAGAAAGTGAAGGGGGAATAAGCATGTCAAATGGCAAGAGCAGGACTGAGAGACAGAAGGGAGTAGTCTCAGCCTCTTTTAAACAGCCAGATCTCAGGTGAACTAACTGAGCAAGAACTCATTCATCTCCAAGGGGGTGGTTGTAAGCCATTCATGAGGGATCCACCCCCATGACCCAAGCACCTTCCACCAGGCCCTACCTCCAACACTGGGGATTACATTTCCACATGAGATTTGAAAGGGACAAACATCCAAACCACATCAGTATGCAATTGTTCATAGCAATCCTTTATAATCCTTTTTATTTCTGTTAAAATCAGTTGTAATGTACCTTCTTTCATTTTTGAGTCTAGTAATTTGAATCATCTTTTCTCCTCCTCGGTCAAACTGTTTATTTAGTTTTGTTCATCTTTTTTTTAAAGAATCAGCTTTCGATATCATTGATTTTCTCTATTGTTTTGCTATTGAATATTTCATTAATTTCCACTCCTATGTTTTTTATTTCCTTCCTTCTGCTTATTTCATGTTATTCACTCTTTTTTCTTTCCAGTTTCTTCAGTTGGAAGGATAAGTTGAGATCTTTCTTCTTCCTAATAGGAATGTATATCTATAAATTTCCCTCTAAACAGTGCTTTAGCTGTATCCCATAAGCTTTGGCATGTTGTGTCTTGATTATGTATCATCTCAGAATATTTTCTGATTTTCCTTTTAATTTCTTCTTTAACTATTTACATGTCACCATTACAATAGCACATTATTTATATTAGTGAATATTTTTCTAATGTAGGATTTTAATTTCATTAATGATTTTTCCTTACAAGTTTGAATATTTCATTACATGTACCACATTTTGTTTATCCATGATGGACACTTTAGTTGCTTTCACCTTTTAGCTATTGTGCATAATGCTGACATGAAGATGTTTGTACAAGTATTTGCTTGAAACTCTGCTTTCAAGTATTTTAAATATATACTCCTTCCTGAATCATACAGTAATTCTACTTTTAAGGTTTGGGAAAACCACAATACTGTTTATCTTTTCTTTTCTTTTTTGGGGATAGGATGTAGCTCTGTTATTAAGACTAAAGTGCAGTGGCACGATCATAGCTCACTGTAGCCTTGAAATTCTGGGCTCAAGTGAGCCTCCTGAGCATCTATGACTACAGGCTTTTGCCACCACATGTGGATAATTTCTTTTTTCATTTTCTTTTTTTTTTTTGAGACGGAGTTTCACTCTTGTTACCCAGGCTTGAGTGCAAAATGGCACGATCTCGGCTCACCGCAACCTCCGCCTCCTGGGTTCAGGCAATTCTCCTGCCTCAGCCTCCTGAGTAGCTGAGATTATAGGCACGCACCACCATGCCCAGCTAATTTTTTGTATTTTTTTTTAGTAGAGACGGGGTTTCACCATGTTGACCGGGATGGTCTCGATCTCTTGACCTCGTGATCCACCCGCCTCGGCCTCCCAAAGTGCTGGGATTACAGGCTTGAGCCACCGCACCTGGCTCATTTTCTTAATAGAGATTGCTATGTTGTTCAGGCTGGTCTCAAACTCCTGACCTCAAGCAATCCTCCTGCCTCAGCCTCCCAAAGTGCTGAGCTTGGCATCAAGCAATCTTCCTGCCTCAGCTTCTCAAAGTGCTGAGACTACAGGTGTGAGTCACCACACCTGGCCCTACATACCATTTTTCACAGTGGCCACACCATTTCACAATCCACCAAGAGTAAACAAGGGTTTCAATTTCTCCATGTCCTGCCAACACTTATTTTTTTTAAAATAGTAGCCATCATAATGAGTATGGAGTGGTGTTTTTGACTTACATTTCCCTAATGTTTAGTGAAGCTAAGTATCTTTTCCTGTGCTTGTTATTTGTACACTTTCTTTGGAGAAATACCTAATCAAGTTACTTGCCCATTATTTTAATTGGCCTGTTTTTTGTTATTTTGTAGTTATTTATAAATTCTGGTTATTAACACTTTATCAAATATATAATTAGCAAATATTTTCTACCATCCTGTGGGTTGTCTGTTCACTCTGTTAGTGTCTTTTGATAGAAGTTTCTAATTTTAATGTAGATCAATATATTTTCTTTAGCTGCATATGCTTTTGGTGTAATATGAAAGAAATTATTGCCAAATAATTTATTTTCCCTGTTTTCCTTTAGGAGGTTTATAGAGTTAGCTCTTATTTTGGGTCTTTAATCCATTCTGAGTTTATTTTTGTAGATGGTATAAGGCAAGAATCCAACTTCATTCTTTTTTATGTGGATATCCAGTTGCCCTAACAAGATTTGTTGATGAGACTGTCTTTTCTCCATTACATAGTCTTGGCTTCTTTGTCAAAACCATTTGACTATATATGGAAAATTTTATTTGTGGGCTATTCCATTCCATTTGTTTGTCTTTATTCCAGTACCACACTGTTTTGATTACTATAGATTTGTAGTAAGTTTTGAAATCAGAAAGTATGAGACTTCCAACTTTGTTCTTTTTTTTATTTTTTATAGAGACAGGGTTTCTTCAAGTTGGTCAGGCTGTTCCCGAACTCCTGACCTCAGGTGATCAGTCGACCTTGGCCTCCCAAAGTGCTGGGATTACAGACATGAGCCACTGTGCCTGGCCCCAACTTTGTTCTTTTTATTCAAGATTGTTTGGGCTATTTGGGTCTCTTGATATTTCAGATACATTTTAGGATGGGTTTTTCTATTTCTGAAAAAATATCACTGGAATGTTGGTAGGGAATGTACTGAATCTGTAAGTCACTTTAGGTAGTATTGACATACTAACACTATTATGCCTTCCAGTCAATGAACAAGAAATGTCTTTCCATTTACTGGTGTATTCTTTTCTTTCTTTTGTGTTTTGTAGTTTTCAGTATACAAATATTTGGCCTCCTTGGTTAAGTTTATTCCTAAGTACGGTATTTATTATCATGCTATTGTAAATGCAATCTTTTTCTTAATTTTCTTTTTGGAGATTCATTGTTAGAAATGCAACTACTTTGTGTGTCTCGATTTTCTATCCTGCAACTTTGCAGAATTCATTTTTTAGTCGTGTGTGTGTGTGTGTGTGTGTGTGCTTTTTACAGTTTTCTACAAGATCTTATATAAGATAACGTCAGAGAGAACTTTACTTCTTCCTTTCCTATTTGGGTGCCTTTTATTTACTTTGAGACAGAGTCTCGGTTGTTGCCCAGGCTGGAGTACAATGGCACTATCCCCACTCACTGCAACCTCCACCTCCCAGGTTCAAGTGATTCTCCTGCCTCATGCTCCCAAGTAGCTGGGATTACAGGCACACATCACCATGCCTGGCTAATTTTTTTTGTATTTTTAGTAGAAATGGGGTTTCACCATGTTGGCCAGGCTGGTCTTAAAAACTCCTGACCGCAAGTGATCTGCCCGCCTCAACCTCTCAAAGTGCTGGTATTAAAGGCTTGAGCCACCGTGCCTGGCTGGATGCCTTTTATTTCTTTTTCTTGTCCAACTGTCCTGGTTAGGACTGCTACTACTATGTTGAAGAGAAGTGGTAAAAGCAGGCATCCTTCTTTTGTTCTTGGATCTTAACAGAAATGCTTTCACCACTAGAGAAAATATACATATATAATAAATATTTTCACCATTGGAGAAAATTTTATAAATATATATAAAATAGGCTTCATTTGTGTGTATATATATACATATGCATATATTATTTATATATGTGTATTCATATATATGTATATATACATACAGATAAATAAAATATATATGTGCAAATATATAGCATTTGTTTAATAAAATTAGGGGTTTTTTTTGCCATTATCTATAAACGTGCTACAAACATCCATGTAGTAGTGTTTATATAAACATATACTTTCTTTTCTCTTTCTAAATACTTAGACATGGAAGAGCTGAATGATATAGTAGGTATATGTTAACATTTAATAAGTTGACCGATAATTGTTTTCTATTTTCCATGTCTACCAGCTGTGTGAAAATTTTAGTTCCTCCACATACTTGTCAATACTTGATATGATCAGTCCTTTAATTTTAGCCATTCTAATAGGTACTTAGCAGTATTTTATGGTTTCAATTAATACTGATAGTTTTTTCATGTGCTTCCATGCTATCTGTTTATCTACTGTGGTAAAGTAGCTCAAACATTTTGCTAATTTTTTAAAATTGGGTTGTCTTAATACTGTTTTGAAGATTGTTTATACATTTTAGTTGTAAGTACTTTATCAAAATATGCTTTGTAAATTATTTTCGCCAGTGCATCACATTTCTTTGTATTCTGTTATCAATGTCTTTCAAAGAGAAAAAGTTTTAATTTTGATGAAGTTCAATTTACGAATTTTATCCTTTATGGACTCTGCCTTTAATGTCCCATCTAAACAAATGCTGAACCCATTCAAAGTTATATATTATATTCTTTTCCGTATATATGTTACTCTCTGATTAAAACTTTAAATGAGTCAATTCTTATAAATCTTCTGAGGCAAAATAACTGACTCCATGACAAATCATTTTGTATTTTCAAGAGTATATTGCTGAAAACAATAAAAGTTTTAATGTATATAATTAATACCATAAGCAACTAGCTCTTGAGGTCATGAATAGACATTTCTCATTCCATTCTAATATTATTATCAATAACTAGTTATAGGAGACAACTGCCAGTATTACATTTTGTGGAATAATATAAAACAGTATTACAATATTACAAATAAGTGATTATATTTTCTATCTTTACATTTCAATTGAGTTTTTCATAGTGCTGAGTTTATTTTCAAATAAACTCCAAATTCTAAGAATATTACCTGTATTGTCTTCATATTGGGATTTGTTTTTTCTATAGTTTTCAATTCAGATGGAAGAAGCATGGTTTTGGACACAACCATTCTGCTTTGATTTGCACCGGCATATCCTTTCACTGAAGTTCCTTTCATTGTAGCAAAAAAGCTAATAGACTTACTTGGTTGTGTGGCATTGTTCCTATATAAGGAAAATAAAATATAATGCAAAGGATTCAAGATTGAGAAATCAACGAACAATAAAAAAGTAGGCTTTCATTTAGAAACGTGAACAATATAAACATATAACAAGAAATAACGACAGCTACTTGAGATCTCATTATGTATAAACATAGTTCCAAAGAGTTGGCATACATTACATCACTTTCTCCTCACAACCGCAAGAGGTTGCTATTAATATTATTTTATATAAAAACACAAAGACTTTAAGGGGAACATTTCTACAATGGTGGAGATTTGAACCCAGGTAGTCAGATCCTAAGTCCATGCTGACTCCTCTGGGTCTTAGTTTCTTTGTCTGCAAAATGAGGATAATAATAATATCTAACTCATAGGTTATTATGAGGATTAAATAAATTAATTTTTGTATGATAGGAAGTCCCTAGCACATAGTAAGCACAAATGAGTGTGTAGCAGTTACATAGGCAGATTTAAACATGATTAATAAAGCCTGAAAAAGAATAGCATGTTTCTTTCTGAACTATATACTCCTTTAAAAAGAAAAAAAAAAAAAAGAAAGAAAGAAAGAAAAGACAGAGTCTCACTTTGTAGCCCAGGCGGAAGTGCAATGGCGTGATTTTGGCTCACTGCAACCTCCGCCACCCAGTTCAAGTGATTCTTCTTCTGCCTCAGCCTCTTGAGTAGCTGAGACTACAGACACGTCCCACTATGCCCAGCTAATTTTCATATTTTTAGTAGAGACAGGGTTTCACCATATTGGCGAGGCTGGTCTCGAACTCCTGACTTCGTGATTCACCTGCCTCGGCCTCCCAAAGTGCTGGGATTACAAGTGTGAGCCACTGTGCCTAGCATATACTACTTTTTAATAAGAAAAGTTATAATCAAAATATTTATGTCCATGAAACAAATATTTTTTCACTTTTGGATTTACTCTGTAAATTCCTTAAGACAAGGACTTATCATTTTATTCCTTCTAGTACTCTGTAATGTGGATTTCTATAAAATGGGGATGATCTTCCCTGAGATCATAAAAAGGTAAATATGCTTCCAAAGAAAACATTTTAAATATTTACTTTTTAAATCATAAAAACACAGACAATAAAATATTTTTAAATAACGATAAAACAGTTTTCATATTTTATTTTTCTTCTTAGCGTTTATTATTACTTGACATTTTGTTGTCGTCCACCTCTCTACAGAAAGTAAGCATGTTTAGGGCAGGAACTTTCATGGGCACTTAATAAATATTTTAAAAATATATAATTAAATGAATTCTATTTGTGCACTATTTCAAATTTACATTATTTAAAAATATCATATCCTATTCTCCTTCTGTCTCTAAGGACTTAACCTCCAACATCTCTAAAAAAAAAAAAATAAAGTATCAATCATGTAAAAATTCCTTCAAATACAAATTTATCTTTTTCTTTTCAAATTTATCTCTTTTTTACTTTTTCAGTAAAAGAGTTGCCATTCTTATCTAAGACTGATCTTCTTTGTGAACTCTGAAACCTGTCACTGCTGTCTCAGAACTCTTCTCCATCCATAATTCCAGGTCTCCTATCTTATATTTTTCTGTCTTTTCTCTGTGAGCGTAAAAGTATGTCCCAATCATCTTCTCAACTTAAAAATGCTTCCTTTATGTCCTCCTCTACCTATGTTCCCTTCCTTTCACGGTCCAACTTCTTAAAATGTTAGTCAATAATACTGCCTACTACATGACTCCTCTTTTTGCTCTGTAACTACAATCTAGCTCCACTCTTTCTTCTGCTACATAAAGACTACTTTCATGCTAGTCCTTCAAATTGTTGACTCCAAAGGACTCGTTTCAGTACTTTGTAACATCTGACAGCTGACCATTCCCCCTTCTTAAAATTGACTCTTCAGATTTGTTTCTCTCATACCACAGACTATTCTTCAACCTCCTAGAGACTTCTAATCACCTGACCTTTCCATGTTCTACCAAATAATCGGAATATTTTAGATTTATCTTTTCTCTATTGATCTTGAATCCACATTTATCAATCGAATCACTTTATTTTTTCTTTTGAGATGGAGTTTCACTCTTGTAGCCCAGTCTGAAGTACAATGGTGTGTTCCTGGTGCACTGCAACCTTTGCCTCCCGGGTTCAAGCGATTCTCCTGCCTCGGCCTCCCGAGTAGCTGGGATTGCAGGTATGCACCACCATGTCCAGCTAATTTCTGTAATTTTAGCAGACATGTGGTTTCACCATGTTGGCCAGGATGGTCTCCATCTCTTAACCTAGTAGTCCACCCTCCTCGGCCTCCCAAAGCACTGGTATTACAGGCATAAGCCACAGCACCCAGCCTCAGTTGAATCACTCTTTTGCCATTACCTTCAACTCTCTCATTCTTTTCCTCCTGAACATTTTGTCCTACTATCCTTACAAAATCGAGTCCTCTCATTCCTTTTTCCTTTGAGCTACCCTTTTACAGATTATGTTTAGGCTCAAATCTTAGTTATCTGATTTCTTACCACATACACCATCCTGAGTAAATTCCATGGTTTCAATGACCACATGTACTCTACTTTCTTATGGCAGTTTACCTTTCTCTTCTACCATCCTCTGAAGATTTCATATCCTACGTCACTGGCTCTGCCTCCAATTGTTACTTCTGGCATAATTTTTGAGTATTTCAATATCCATGAAGGTAATCCTTCGAATACCCTGGTCTCTTGGCTCCTTGAAATCTCACATAAATGGTTTTAACTGCCTTGTTACTTCAGACATTTACTGCCATGGTCATGCACGTGGCTCCTGTCTTTAGCAAGGTCAACCAGCACTTCCTATTTTTCCAGCTTATATGCTCGCTCAAACTCCAGCTTCAACAATCCTTCAATCCTATTATGACATTCAGGTCCTTGATTCTACCATGTTTTATTCCTATACCAATCTCTCTCATGCCATCTCTTCCCTCTTGAGGTTAAGGTTAGTTACTTTAATTGATAGTTAATTATCATAATCATTCTTCACTTACATTCTCACCATACCTTTCCCTCCATTTCAGCATACTTGCTGGCAAAACCAAAATCATGGTTATTTCCAATTATCCTCTTTGAGCCTATACCTGTATATCAACCATGTTTATAGTGTCTGTAAATTTGTTGCTGTAACATCTGATTTACATGCACAGGTCAAACACATGCCCTATTCTGGACAACCTGATGCTATGCCTAATTTACCTTGCCTTGGCTTCTAGACTCTCTTCTTGGCCCCCATCCCCTTTCCTAAGAGGAGTCTTCCTCCCAGGCATGTACTTGTCAAATGCAAACCAGCCAATCCAGAACCCACACCCCCAACCACCTCCATTATGGGGCTTTCACACTGTACCACTATACCTGTCCTAATCACCCCATGGCCAAATGTCAGACCAAGAGGGGCAGCTCCTATGCTCCAGAACCCATTGAAATTATTCAAAGTATCGAATCCTAAAGTTGCCTACAATGCCTCATTCATTACTTCTGGTGATGTGGTGGGCCCCCTTTTCCTTGGAACTGTGAATAATAAACTATTTTTTCAAGGGCAATGACTTCCTAATCTATTGGATCTATTAGGTATCTAACTATACCCTACAGTTTGTAATAATACACTATATTTTAACTCAACCTGTGTAGCTAAATGAAACTGGAAAAAAAACCAACCATGATGACAGGACTCACTTTAAATTTATGGGCCATTAACTTAATCAGTGTCCTTAATGTATTTTCTTGGTTCATTTCTTACTACACACTTTAATGCTATATTATACCTGCTCTTTCTTCAAATATGAAAACCTCTACTCACATTTTCACTTTCAGCCAACTGAATGAGAAAACTGAAGCAATCTGGTAACTTCTACATACTCCCACTGTCACATCTACGCACTTGCCCGT
The DNA here is from genome assembly GCF_048565385.1 of Saimiri boliviensis. Lineage (NCBI taxonomy): Eukaryota > Metazoa > Chordata > Mammalia > Primates > Cebidae > Saimiri > Saimiri boliviensis. The sequence goes on from NC_133459.1 coordinate 65,224,270, forward strand.
ATCTGTGCCTATATTCTCTATTTCTTTCTTGTTACTCTGAATGAATTCTCTATTATTGCAGTTTAGGTCACTCCCTCTACATGCATACGACATTCCATTTCTTTTCTGTCTATTCAAGGACATCGCTCTAGCAGTTCTCTCTCTGCATCACAAGTTCTTCTCTATTGGATTATTACCTTCAGCATGTAAACAAACTTACTTCTCCCATCTTAAACAAAAAACTTCTCTTGACTTCATCTACCTCTCCAGCTATCAATCATTCATGTTTCCTTTAATCATAGCAACCCCTTGGGAAAAATTTCTTCTATTTATTGTTTCCACCTCTACACACACACACACACACACACACACACACACACAGTCTCTCTTGGATCTACTCTGATCAGGTTTTTGCCCTTATAATTCCAGCAAAAGGATTATTACTAAGGTCCAATCACCTCCAAACTCTAAGAATGTTCATTTCAATGTTTTCATCTTACATATCTGCAGCATTTGACCCAGCTGTTCATTCTTTTTTTTTTTTTTTTTTAACTTGGATTGTAGGACACTCTCTTTGCTTGGTTTTCCTCCTCCCTTTTCTGTGGCATTCATCCCTGTACTTCTCTTTTCTATCTACATCCATAATCTGGTGAGCTCAGCTAATGCCATGATTTAAAAGTCATCTATGTGAAAATTATTTCCAAATATGTATCACTCTCTACCTAGACCTCTTCTCTATATATTTGCTTGCCTACTTGATATCACTGAAACTTAGCATGTCCAAAACTAAGCTCCTGACATTAACCTCCACCACCACCACCACATCACCCTCACCCCATCCAGCAAATTATTCCTCTTGCACTCTTCCCTATTTTTGTTCAAGGTAACTTTACTCTTCCAGTTACTTGGGTGAAAAAGAATTTCAAAATATATCTAGAATCCATCCATTCTATTAAATAGACTTCCATTCTATTCAAAATCATCCCTCTACTCACTCAGATAGATGTACATTTTTTTTTTTTTTAAGATATTTGTCACCACTCTTGTTGCTACTATCCTTGTCCAAATACTATCCTCTCTTGGATGACTGCAGTAGCCTTTCACTTCATCTTCCTACTTAACCTTGATCCCCTGGGGTTTATCCTCCACATAACAACCACAATGATCTTTTAATACACACGTAAAGATTGGGCACAGTGGCTTATGCCTATAATCCCAGTACTTTGGAAGACTGAAGCAGGAAGATTGCTTTATGTCTGGAGTTCAAGGTTACAGTGAGCTATGATTATGCCACTGCACTCCAGCCTGGGCAACAGAGTGAGACCCAGTCTCTAATAGAGAATAATAAGATAAAATAAATAAAATAAAAATAAATAAAAAATAAAATATCATTACTCAAAATCCTTAATTTACCATCCCATTCAGAATAAAAGCCTAAGTCATTACTATGACTTAAAAAGTCTTACAGCTAGGCCTCTGATTTTCGTCTTTAGTGATCTATCCCTTGTTTACTTTGCTCCAGTTACAGTGGCATCCTTGGTATTAAGGCTGGGCACGTTTTCAGACCAAAGACTTGAATTTATGTTTCTTTTGCCTGAAATGCTCTTTTTCATACATGCACATGCGCACCATCTTTTCTTTAGGTCTTTAATCAAAAACTACCCTCTCCTCACCTGCCCTAATCACCCCATGGCCAAATGCTACAACAGGGGCAGCCCCTGTGCCTCAGGCTCCCTGGCTTCCCTTTCTGAAATATCAAAATTCTCTCTCAAGTACTTCATATCTTCTTGCCTTATGTTTCTCCTTAGAATTTCCTATCTAACAGTATATCTTTAACTTATTTGTCTTGTGAATCAGCTATTGCTTCCCCTTGCAATCTAAGTTCCATGAGGGTAGGGACTTTGGGCTCTTCTGTTCCCTGTTGTATCCCTAATACTTACAACAATACCTGAGTGTGGAAAAAACACAAACTGTTTTTTGCTCTGCTCTCACACCACAACAATCAATACAGAAGATTTCTGTGACCAAACATGTAGGGTTTCTCCCCACATACCAACCAAGCAATCAGTTCTGCAGTGGATAATACCATCTGGGTGTCCTCCAATCAATTCCAGCACTATCTACCTGAAGATAGCCTCAGATCCCACAGGCAGAGAGCTCAGTTCCACAAGACTACCTCTGACTTCGAGTGGCAGTTGAAAAAATAGGTTGTGGCCTGTTTCTGAATGACCTGCTATAAAATCAGGGTTCCCACAACCCCCTCGTGTTCGGTTAATTTGCTAGAGTCGATCACAGAACTCAGAGAACATTTACCTTTACTGGTTTATTATAAAGGATATTACAAAGGATACAGATGAAAAGATATGTAAGGCAAGGAAGGAGCCAGTAGCTTACATGCTGTCTCTGGGCACAGCACCTTTCAGAAACCTCCACATGTCCAGCTATCCAGCTCTCTGAACCCAGTCCTTGTGGATTTTTATGGAAGTTTTATTAAGTGGGCATGATTAATGAAACCGTTGGCTACTGGTGATCAACTTAACATTCAGCACCTCTCCTTTCCCTGAAGGTTTGGTGGGTGGGGCTGAAGATTCCCAACCCTACATAATCATGCTTTTGTCTTTCAGATGACTAACCCCCAACCTGAAGCTACCTAGAAGGTACTAGCCCTGGTCAACTGATTAGCATACAAAAAGACAACACTGGAGATTCTAAGGACTTTAGGAGTTGCAAGGTGGAAATTATCAAAGACCAAATAAATATTTTACAATATCACAGTACATAATATAGTGCCTGTTTAATACATTTATTGAAAGAATGAATAATCTCTAAATCATTATATCCAACTCAAAATAAAATATTCTCTTACTCTTCATACTTGTGAAAGGAAAATACCTTGGGCTCCAAAATTACTAAACTCAGGGAGAAGTCAAGCTGAGAACTGCTCAGTACAAACCTGACTTCCATTCTGTTCAAAGTCATCCCTCTGCTCACTGAGATAGATAGATGTGTGTGTGTGTGTGTATATATATATATATATTTTTTTTTTTTAAAAGACAGAGTCTCATTCTGTTGTCCAGGCTGGAGTGCAATGGCTCAACTTCAGCTCACTGCAACCACTGCCTCCCAAGTTCAAGCAATTCTCCTGCCTCAGTCTCCCAAGTAGCTGGGATTACAGGTGTGTTTCAACAAACCCAGCTTATTTTTCTATTTTTAGTATAGACAGCTTTTTGCCATGTTGGCCAGGATAGTCTTGAACTCTTGACCTCAGGTGATCTGACTGCTTCAGCCTCCTAAAGTGCTTGAATTACATACATGAACCACCACACCCAGCTGATAAATACATAGTCTCATTACCCCCTTTGAAAATGCTTATTGGAAACTCAAAAGAATGGGAACAGGTGCAGTGGCTCACACATGTAATCCCAGTACTTTGGGAGGCCTAGGCGAGCAGATTACTTGAGGTCAGGAGTTTGAGACCAGCTTGGCCAACATGGTGAAACCACATGTCTACCCAAAAAAAAAAAAAAATTAGCTGGACATAGGGTCACAAATCTGTAATCCCAGCTACTGGGGAGGCTGAGGCAGGAGTACTGCTTTAACCTGGGAGGTGGAGGCTGCAGTGAGCCAAGATCACACAACTGCACTCCAGCTTGGGGCAACAGAGTGAGACTCTGTCTAAAAAAGAAAAGAACAGAAAAGAAAAGAAACTCAGAAGAATGCAACTATTTGTGTCTCACCTACCTGTGACCTAGAAGCCGTCTCTCTGCTTTAAGCTGTTCTCTGGATGGAACCAATGTACTTCTTACATATACTGATTGATGTTTCATGTCTCCCTAAAATGTATAAAACCAAGCTGTGCCCCAACCACCTTGGGCACATGTTTTGAGGACTTCCTCAGGTTGTTTCACAGGCATATATCCTAAACTTTGGCAAAATAAATGTTCTAAATTAACTGAGACCTGTCTCAAATTTTGGGGGTTCACATTTTGATAAACACAAAGGGATTCTAAGCATGGATGCCCCTGACCTTTGACAAATCTCCTATCAGTACTTGGTAACAGCATAAGCTAACTTTATGGCTCAAACCAATAGGGCAATTTGCTGAGGTCTGAGGGCACCCCTTCCAGAGAATCCCTGATCTCCCCAAATTTGATAGAGATCTAAAGTTTATTTTGCTGCACAACTCCTTTTTTTTTTTTTTGGAGTTTTACTTGCTTCTAAAAGAAGGCCAAGTTTTTCCTGCTTCCATGATGGTGAAAGGCAGGTTAACTCCTTTACAGAGTTTGAGCTTGCTCCTTTTTTTTTTTTTTTTTCAGATGTAGTCTCACTCTGCTGCCAAGGCTGGAGTGAACTGGTGTGACCTCGGCTCACTGCAACCTCTGCCTCCCAGGTTCAAGTGACTCTCCTGCCTCAGCCTCCCACGTAGCTGGGATTATAGGCACCCACCACCACACTCAGCTAATTTTTGTATTTTTAGTAGAGAAGGGTTTCACTATATTGGCCAGGCTGGTCTCAAACTCCCGACCTCGTGATCCACCCACCTCAGCCTCCCAAAGTGCTGGGATTACAGGTGTGAGCCATAGCGCCCAGCCTTCCGACAGGGAAAATGAGGATTTTCATTTTTCCTGCTTCTAAGACGGTAGAGAGCAGTCTTCAGCCTGAGACCCATTCCCTAGGTAAGCAAGTGAATTGGGGTTTGTCTTGGGTAAAGTTAAGATTACACCAGCTGGTCTTAATTTCTCTTTACAATTAGAGTGCTCAGCGATCATATTGTTGTTTTGTTTTGTTTTTTTTTTTGTTATTGTTGTTTGTTCCTGTTTCAAGTTGTTAAGGATCCTAATTCTAGTTTAGAGATGCATTCTAGAAAGTCTTCTCAATTGCTTTTTCTCTCAAATTTAATCTTAATTCGGTTTGTTTGTGTGCATTTGCATGAGGCACTGAACTGTTGTTTTTGGATGTTAATGAGTGACTGTTTTCTCTGTCTGAAGGAACAGGGCATTTGCTCTTCCCATCTGAAAGGTGGCCTAGGTGCCCTGGGGCCTTGTGGAGTATCCAGGCAGTTGTGACCCTGCAGGGAAATCCCCAACAAAAATTAATTTTAAAAATGGCTTATTTAGGAAACACATATAAGGGCTGATCACCCAGCATTTTGAGTCCTCTCAGGTCACAGACCTCTGGAGAAAGAAACCGACACATATTAAGGGGGTAGAAATGACTCAGTGGTGACACACAGTGGAGTCCTGTCCACATCCACCACAGAAAAACCCCCAGCCACAGCTGTTCCTCCCTTAAAAAAAAAAACCAAAAAAAAAAAAAAAAACCGGGAAACAAATAACCTAGTAGAAAACAAGCAGAATGAATCTTTCAAGCACTCCATAGGTTTTATGGCACATCTACTTGCCAAAGTTTACGTAAAATTGAAATAATATGGTCTTTGTGCACATTTACATTAAGGAAAAGAGCCTTAAGGTCGACCTGCAAACTATAGAGCTCCTAAGTCCTCTTGTTCTCTACTTTTTTTCTTTTCTGCCTGCTCTAAATCTGCTGTTATTTTTCTATTAAGATAAAAACCACTGATTCAACCCAATAAGTTTTTTTTTTTTGCAAGCTGGTGAATGTGTATTTATCTCATGGCTAAAAGTTCTGGTAAAAGTTGTATGATCTGTGTGTGTGTGTGTATGTATTTTACAATTTCTATAATTTTATGTTTAATTGGCAATTAAATTCGTTTTCATTTTCTTCTAGCACATCAAACTTTTTCTCTCTGCACCTTATAATGTAAATTTTGCTATTTGACTTTCACCTGAGTTGCTTCCTTTAAAATGCAAATTTAAGGCTATTTGGCTGACAACTATCCAGGGTTGTGAAGCAGGTTATCAAAAATCAGAAAGTCTAAGATAGGGGGAAAAAAAGGTTTTTATAAATCTATAAAATGTACTTCCATCTGCATGCCTAATATGTCTACGCATTTATGTGTTGTGTACACAATCACTACTAAAAATATAAAAAAGAGCTCTAATTAACTGGTTTAAAAAATAAATATGCTTAAATCAGATACTAAAAAGGAAAAGAATACTCAAATGCTTTTTCAAGTTTAAGTAACTTAAGTAAAATCTTTAATAAATAAATAAGTTAGCTTTAAAAGTAAAGTAACATTAGAAATGTCCTAAGAGGCCAGGCACGGCGGCTCATGCCTGTAATCCCAGCATTTTAGGAGGCTAAGGCAGGCAGATCACAAGGTCAGGAGTTCGAGATCAGCCTGAGGAACATGTTGAAATTCTGTTTCTACTAAAAATACAAAAATTCGCCAGGCGTGGTGGCAGGCGCCTATAATCCCAGCTACTTGGGAAGTCGAGGCAGGAGAATCATCTGAACCCAGGAGATGGAGGCTGCAGTGAGCTGAGATTACGCCATTGGACTCCAGCCTGGGTGACAGAGCAAGACTCCAAAAAAAAAAAAGGAAAAAAAAAGAAAAAGAAATGTCCTAAGAATTGCCAGAATACATTATGTTTGCATTTATTAATCAAGCAATTTTATTTTCTACTTATCCCTGCCAAATACTTACTATAAGATGCCAACATTTGGCAAATGGGTTACAAAACCATAAATCCAGCCCCAAACAGAATGACCTTTGCTTATATAATCTTTAACAAATAAGACACTGATAATGGTTTAATGAAAAGGGCTACATCTTGAGTTATGAGTTATTTGGTAAGATTACCATAACTTCAAATCCTGTGGCTTTAGGCACAGGCAGTAAGGAGGTTTTGGGAAAAGACTGTTACTGTCTCTGTTTCAAAGTTAAACTATAAATTAAGTACCTCCCAAAGTTACTTTGGCATTTCTCCAGGAATAAACAAGGACAGCTTGGAGGTTAGAAGCAAGATGGAGTCAGTTAAGTCATATCTTTCTCACCATCTCAGCTATAATTTTGCAATGTCAGTTTCATAACTTTAAATCATGACTATTATAGTTTTCATAGGTAATATAGGTAAACAATTAAAATAAAATAATTAGGAAAATGCAAGGGGATAAATGCTTGTAGACAACAAACATGCCATAATTTAGAATCTAAGCTATATTAAATAATTGATATTTCATTATTAGAGTATTTTTCAATAAATTTATGTTGCAGAAAAACATTCTTGGTAGAAAAAAAGAGTGTATACTTTTAACAAATGGTGAGCAAGTTTTGTCTAATTCAAAGTTTATTTGAAGGTCATATATAAAACAAGGTAAAAGGAACGAGGAATAAATGTAAAGAAAGTCATAAATATAAAAAGTTTTTTTTGTGTGTGTGGTAAGAAAGCTTAAAGAGAATCATTTCATATGAGAAAAAAATCTTTGGTTGGGCACAGTGGCTCATGTCTATAATCCAGCACTTTCTTAGGCCGAGGTGGGCAAATCACCTGAGAGCAGTTTGAGACCAGTTGGCCAACATAGCACAACCCCATCTCTACTAAAAATATGAAAATTAGCCAGGCGTGGTAGTACACACCTGTAATCCAGCTACTCAGGAGACTGAAGCAGGAGAATTATTTGATCTTGGGTGCTGGAGCCTGGGCAACAGAAAGCAAGACTCCGTCTCAAGAAACAAAAAATAAAAACAAAGAATCTTACATGGTAAATTTAGTCCTAAAATAAAATGACCAGTTGTTTAAGAAGGAGGGATGTTCAGGACAAACCAGAAAATCCAAGCATATCAAGACCAATCAGTGTAAATCACAAGAGAATTTATTTAAAAAAAAAAAACAAAAAACTTTCATATGATCAAGTTGTTATATTAAGTTTCGGCTTGCTTAGGAATAAAAACTAAGATTAAATTTTTTCTTAAAAATTAAAGTTATTATAACTGTATATCTTTCTCTATGTGCTCTTACAATACCTGTGACATTAAGTATTGTCATGTCACAAGTTCTGACTCCTGGGTCTAAAAGGACAGGTCCTGCTAAATCTTAAACAATGATAATAATTAAAGCCTTATCTTCAGGCCCCATAGAAGATGCCAATCAAAATAAACTGTATCCCTGAGACAGAGGGCCAGAAATTAAAGCCATTCAACTCTTCAAGGCCCAGGGACCATTGTGGAAGAGGTCGGCATGTGGGATTTTAAGGGCTGATTTTAAGAGAGAAAATAAGTTCAGTTTCTCTATAAATTATTCATTAATGTCAAATGCACACTGATGCAAGATCAGCATATGGGCCCCCGTGTCAGATTAACAGGTTTTCTTGAAGCATTAACCAACTCCTTAATAAAGGTTATTAAGAGAATTTGGAAGCTATATTGCTGTGTCTTATGGTCAAAATTAAAATTTTATAGATTATTTATAAAATTTGAAAATTAAATTTAATTGGCTTTATGCTGTTTTTATTAGGGCCTATTTGGAAAATAAAGCCTCCTCTCTCAAAGAACAAAGATTTTTGCTTTTTTTTGGGAAATCCTTGAGTCATCACTTTGATTAAATTAAAGACTTATTTTACAATGATCTGTGATCCTATTTTTCGATAGTAAGTCTTTTAAGCCATTGATATTTGACACACTTTCCAAAATCAAATTATAAATTATATCTTTTTCTGATCTAATTAATCCTTTAAGATTAGGTCCTCTAACGTCCAAAAATGACATAATTTGTCTTATTTGGTACAAAAATTACACAGGAAGCACTGTCAAATATGAAATGGAGTTTGGTTTTCTTTGGGCTGTATTTTAAAAATACGTTATTGGTATGTGTACCAAAATTATGGGAAACTCCTATAATTCTGATACAACTTAGTGTACATTATAAATAATAATTATAATTGTTGTTAAACTATTGTGTGCCACAGAGGTAACAAATTTCCTTGTCAACTGTGTCTTTGATTATGGCTGCCCTAAAACTTTTGTCATCCATGGACAATTGTCTTGTTTTGGTCCTTTTTAGGTGGTTCTATAATCAAATATGGAACTCTAACAGGTGTTCTTAAATACAAGTTTCTGATAACTTTGTAGATTTTGACATTAGAACACAGTAAGGAAAAACTTTTCAGGATTCTCATGGAGAGCTGAAACGTTCATGATGATCAAGCAGAACAGGAGTTAACTCCATAAACTGAACTGACAGGAAACTAATCTTTTTAACTCTTGCTTTAAATGTTGCTTATCCTTTGTTTTTTAGAGTCTTGAAGCTTTTCTTTTGAGCTATTGACAGCTTTTACGAATTTAGTATACTCCTATGAACAAAATTTGGGGTATATTTTTCACTATATGATTTCTCCAGAATTTGGAAATATTTGTGAGTATTTTTTTTTTTTTTTTTTTTTTGAGATGGAGTTTCGCTCTTGTTGCCCAGGCTGGAGTGCAATGGCGTGATCTTGGCTCACCACAACCTCTGCTTCCTGGGTTCAGGCAATTCTCCTGCCTCAGTCTCCTGAGTAGCTGGGATTACAGGCACACGCCACCATGCCCAGCTAATTTTTTGTATTTTTAGTAGAGACAGGGTTTCACCATGTTGACCAGGATGGTCTGGATCTCTTGACCTTGTGATCCACCCGCCTCGGCCTCCCAAAGTGCTGGGATTACAGGCTTGAGCCACCGCGCCCGGCCCGAGTATTCTTAATTTATGGCAATACAGTTATTTGCACAAGTGCAATATGAATCTCTTTAAATTTGTATCAGAACACAACTGGAGAAGTTGATTATTTTACCAAGGCTTTGACTGGAATGGTGTGGTTTCCTTTAAGGAATCAAACTTGACTTATGGAACCAATAAACCCCTTGGAAAAACTGGCCTCATATTTTGTGTACACAGTCCCTGTACATGGTTTCTGAACCGTGTTAAGTGAAAAATGTCACTTTCGGACAGGCCCAGAAACCCCAGGTTTATCTTGAGGAGAGGAAATTCACCTAACTCATAGGTATTTGATTGCACCAATCCATAGCTGGGCTTGGCTTTAAAAAAGTCTCATCTGAGGTTCCTCCTATAAAACAAAGTTCCAACAAAGCCAATTTAAAAGCCTATGTAAAAAATATTTATTCTTGCTGCACTGTATAGAAATAATTAGATCAAGTATAATAAAGCAAACCAGTAATACCATGATTTGTCTTTGGTAAGAATGGGAAACCAGAGAGAAAAATTATGTTTCAAAACTACAGCACACCTATTGTTAGATTCTAGTCTTTCCTAATGTTTTTTCAATGTTTATTTTTTTACAGTTTGGACCAAATTCTAATTTTTCTTGGCTACAAGTCTTTAAAATAATGTTTTCAATTTTTTTCCTCCCCCCACCACCCCATTTTTCCTAATTTGGAGTCACTGAAAACTAAGCTGTGCTTTCTTAAAACCCTGTGAACCGAAGCCAGACAACTTAAACTTCAGAAGAAAATAACAGCAACCTATTTACATACATAAACCACTTTTTTTTCTTTTAGAAAGTGATTTATTTAGGCAGAGAAAGAGAAAAAGGAGAGAGAAAAAGATGAGAAAGAGAAAGCCTCCATGAAGATTATGGAAGGGACATAAACCACTTTCACATCTACCTACTAAAGTATGGACTTCAGAGTAATGTGGCCTATATCAATTTTTCCAGGATTGTTCTTTTGTTGTTTTTCTCCCTTCCTCCTGTTTCTTCTTCATAGGAAAGGAGATTTCACAATCTGCTAAAAATGAACTTTTGGGACCTAACCCGCCTAGGAATAAACTGTCCTAGCCATGAGAGATCACATAAAACCTGAGACCAGAGACTCCTTTTCTTTTAAAATGCTTTCTCCAAAATATTTTTAAAAAGAAATGTGAAATAAAAATGTCTCAGGCCCCAAAATTACAAAGCTAAGGGAGAATTCAAGCTGGGAACTGCTCAAGACAAACCTGCTTCCAATTCTATTCAATGTCATCTCTCTGCTCACTGATACAGAATGCATATTCTGACTGCCTCCTTTAGAAAGCCTTATCAGAAACTCCTAAGAATACAACCATTTGTTCTCACCTACCTGTGACCTGGAAGCCCCCTCCCTGCTTCAAGTTGTCCCTGCCTTTCTGGAGGGAACCAATGTACTTCTTACATATACCAATTTGATGTCTCATGTCTCCCTAAAATGTATAAAACCCAGTGGTACCCTGACCACCTTAGGCACATGTTGCCAGTACTTCCTGTGGCTGTGTTACAGGCACACATCCTGAACCTTGGCAAAATAAACTTTCGAAATTAACTGAGACCTGTCTCAGATTTTCAGGGTTCACATACTCATAGGAATAAACAGCCACCTCAAACTGAACAGATGGACAATAAAACAATCTCACATTAACCCATAAAATAGTTCTTCCTCTATTTAAGGAGAACAAACAACTACCTTGAAAACTGGAGAGACAAGCTGAAAACAGAGAAGCACAGCTTACAGGGAGCAGAAACTGCCACTGAAGCCAGCAACTTAAAAGGCAACTACCTAATTACTGAAGACTGAGTGTAGACTAGCTTGAGAGAGAAAATATTCTGGAGAGCCCATGGGGCGGCCCTTCATTTTCCTAAGTTTTACCTCTAGAAGCCCACAAAGTTCTCAGGATGAAGATTAAAGAAAAATTTCCTCAGGGTTCTAGCAGATGGACAGGAAGTAACCATTCTAAAATGCACCTAGCATGTTATGTTCTCCTTAACAAACACCTGCCCTTAAAGACAACTGCTTTACCAGAGCCTAACCAAATTAAGTTTCATCAGGGCCTGACATGGGGAAAGGAAATACCCAACTCTGGCCTCCAGTAGCCATCTTTCCCCTACAAACAAGAAAAAATGTACTGAAAAGCACTTGTCAAGGTCTCAACCCAGGGACAAGGGCCCAATAAAACACTAAGAGCTAATCATAGGATTGTAGAATACTTCCCCTCCCCCTACATCTTACCACTGATGGGAATTAGGAACAAGAAGCAGGGAAATTCTGGGAAAAAGAGGGTAGGTCCCTGGTGAGGATCCCACCCTGAAGCCTGGAATCATGGCCCAAAGTGAGAACATACATCTGTCTTTTCCTACTCCAATGTTGCCTATTCCAAAACCATCCGTGGCCTATCCCCTACTACCTTATCCTGTGCCCATAAAAACCCAGGCTCAGCTGGCAGAAAGAGAAGGCGCTGGATGTTGGAGACTATGATTGGACGTCAGAGATAAGCAGCTTGACTTCGGAGGGACAGCTTGACAGTGCAGCTTTGAAGAGGAGTCTGGCTGGGGATAGCTGAACTTCAGGGGTATATTATCTTACTGCTCCATCCCCTTTTCAGCTCCTATTCCCATTGAGAGCCGCTTTCACTGGCAACAAAATCCCCATTTACCACCTTCAACTCATTCATGCGACTCATTTTCATTCCTCCTGGATGCTGGATAAGAACTTGGGTGTCACAAGTGCCAGTGCAAAAGGCTGTCATGCTGATCCTCCACTGAGCTGTTAACTCTTAAGCCGTCTGTAGATGGCAAACCTAAAATGGCACTTTAACACTTCCTCTGGGGTTTCATGGGTCATGGGTACCCTCCCCTAGATGCTGCTAGGGAGCGAGCAACAAGTTCACTCTTGTTGGCACCCAAAAGCACTCACCCTGGCTCCTGCATCCACTCACCTGTGCACTCCAGTTTCTACCCATGAAGGAGTCACTGGTTCACCACCATATCTACAGGGCTCCTGTATAATAAAGGGATTACAACTGAAGGAACTGCAAGATTGACCCTATTTAAGGAGTCCCTAGGGAAACCGTAAGAGACAGAAACAAGGACAGTAAAGGAAGCTGAAGCTTTACACACTTACAACAGTAAACATAGGCTAATTCCTAGCCACACAAATGTAAAACACACTACTGACCTATTTAATCTCAGTTCATATTACCTATACAATATGTTCAGCTTTCAACAAAAAATTGTAAGGCATATGAAAAGGTTAAAAAAAAAAAAGCAAGTATCAGAACGACACTCAGCTATGGCAGATATTTTCTAAGTGTTAAGACTGTCAATTTAAAATAATTATCATTAATATTCTAAGGGTTCTAACAAAAAAAGTGGATAACATTCAAGAACAGGTGAGTAGCGTACGCAGAGATAAAAACATTAAATAAGAATCAGAAGGAAACATGACCATGTAAGGAATTAATATAAAGGCACTGGACAGAGAAATGGGATAAAGGTTGAAGAATCAGTAATTGCTTTTACTGCAATGGGAGACTTGTCCAGTATTGTAAAACTAAAGGCAAGGATCTAATACAGGAAAAGAGAAAGTGGAAAATTGACAAATATTTGCTTCATGAGATCCTTTCCAAGATCAGGATTAAGTCCTAAAAGAAGGAAGATCAGAACAAATAGCAGATTAGGCCAAACCAAAAGGCTGTAAACTTGTCTGTGAAACTTCATTTTAAATAGATAACAGGCTACTGCAAAAAGTGCATCTCCCACCCTATTCTTTTCTTAGTAGACAGTCTGTTAGGAAATTGTCAACATTTAAGACACTCTTTTTCTTACACTCCCTACTATGAGATTTGGATAGTTTTTGTGTTTTTCAATTTAATAAATTCAATTTTCCATTAAAATTTCCACATCTGAAGGTGAAAACAAAAACCACACAAGATAAGCACTAACCAATGTTACTGAAGTACATACTCAATCCACAAACATTTATTTAGCACCTTCTTCATTCCAGGCAACAGATACAGCAGTGAACAAAACAAAAATCTCTGCCCTTTTGGAGTACTATCCTTAGGTGAAGATGGATTAATAAGCAGGTATACAATAAACTTGTTGAATTTTTTTTTTTTTTTTTTTTTTTGAGACGGAGTCTCACTCTGTCCACCAGGCTGGAGAACAATGGCAGTGATCACAGATCACTACGGCATCAACTTCCCAGGCTCAAGTAATCTTCCCACCTCAGCCTCCCAAGTAGCTGGGACTACAGGCACATGCCACCACGCCTGGTTCAATTTTTTGTAGAGATGGGGTTTTGTCGTGTTGCCCAGGCTGGTTGTGAACACTCAAGCTCAAGCAATTTGCCCACCTCAGTCTCATAAAGTGGTGCAATTACAGGCATAAGCCACTGTGCCTGGCAGGAATAAATTTTATGGAAAAATCAAAGCAAAGGTGAGGGATTGAAGAGCTGCAAGCAGGGACTATTATTACTTTCTATGGGTGGTTAAAGGACTCTGATAAGGTGACATCTGAAAGAGGCGTCATGTTGCCTAAGGATGTTGTAGCTGTCACGACATCCAAGCACAAGACATTACCTTTTCTAGTTTACATACAAAAATACTTACCATTGTGTTACAATTGCCTACACTATTAAGTCCAGTAACGTGCTATGCCGGTTGGTAGCCTAGAAGCAACAAATGCATTTTCATTATTATGCAAACACCATTTAGTATACTTACACAAACCTAGATAGACAGCCTACCATAGCCTTGGTGTACAGCCTACTATACACTTGCAGCCTAGGTGTATAGTAGCCCATACATCTATGTTTGTGCAAGTACAGTAGATGATGTTTACACAATGCTGAAATTGCCTAAGAAGGTATTTCTCAGAAAGTATCACATCGATGCATGACTGTATTTAGTTATGGGAGTGAGGAACAGGTACCAGCAAAGGATCTAGAATAGGTGTAGCCATGAACCAAGACAAGAACTAGAAGAATGGTTTTTCAGAACCCAAATACAGCTTTTCAAAACTCAAAAGAAGTGATAAAGTAGACCAACGCTGCTGAAGGGTCAGTAAAGAATGAAACCGTGGACGGCCATTCTATTTGGTTACGTAACTACTGTTGACTTTCACAGAAGCTGTTTTGGTGGAATGGTAGGATGGACGAAAGCAATGAGAACCATATTCAAGAGAGAATGCAAGGTTCTCTCCCAAGAACTCTCAACAAATTCCGCTGAAGAAAGATTAGCTGAGGTGGAGGAGACCGGACAGGGGAAGAGAAAACAAATCAATTAGGGAACTTTAGGGGAACTTACTGGGCAGCATTATGGCCAGCACTAAGGAACCGTTTTAAAGAAAGGCAAGTCTCACATAGCTGTGTGCTCTTTTCCAGTCTTGTTCAACTGTTGCATAACAGCAGAATGTTGGAAGCAGGGTTTTAAGGTAAGACGATATTGAGGAGACAATAAAAAAAACCTCTACTACAGAGCACAGCAGTGTTCGGCCTGGTGGCTCACAGAAGCAGGCTCTTGAACATCTGGGCACAGCATGAAGGCATCAAGCTTAAGAGACTGCAGGCCTTAGCAAACTACAAGTGCTAGGAGGAAGGATGGTTCTCTGCAAACCCGGTCTTTTCTCATACAGCAAGCACAGTAGTAGAGGTTTTTTTTTTAAAAAAAAAGGCCATAGTAGGTCGATAAAGGGGGCACTGTCGCCTGGGAGCTTCGAGGTCTACAGAAGGAACCCAGTTAGAGGAAGGCCCTTTCCAAATCCAGAAACGGTATCCATACTAGAAGGGCAGCCTCCGGGACCCACGGGGATGGACGACGGTCTCGGCGCCGGAACTTACAACCCGAGGTTCTGCTGCTTGTGACTGCCTGCCGGAGAGACTGGCATGGCGGCGACCAGCTGCGGAGTGGTCCGCCACCTCTTTTGCGGCCGCCTCTGAGGTCTCTGTAGCTCCAGCCCCGGCGTTAGCGGCTCGGGCTAAGGCTCGAGAGCGTTTGCCGGGCGCCATGGCGACGGTGGAGCCCTGGCTCAACAAGCGGCCGCGCGGTTGGCTGGCGGCACGAGGCCGAGGAGGAGGGCGGAGGCGGAGGGGAGGGCAGAGGGTTGGTGGAGCCGGAGGAAGCTCCGGACGACGACTAGAAGAAGGAGGCGGGCGGCCCGGGCCTCAGGCCCCTCCCAGGCTCTGAGTCTCCCGGCTGCAGGCGGATGGATGGGGCTTCTTCAGGCGGTGGCGGCAGCAGTGAAGGTGGCGGCGGCAGCAGCGGCAGCGGCTGTAAGTGCAGCCTCCACAAGCCATCTCTCCCCTTTTGCTCCAATTTGGGATGAGGGGCTCCTGAGGTGTCCTCAGTCCCCTTTCGCTCCTTCCCCTCCCCCACGGCAGTGTACCTCCCGGAAGACCCTTAACTTCCGGGGAGGGACTGCCGCAGAACGCGCCTGGCTAGCTCGCCGCGCGGAGCGGTGCGGGCCGCCGCCGACGCATGCGCAGCTCCCCTCCGCCGCCCACCCGCTCCCGGCGCCGCCTTTTTGCCTTCGCGGTGGCGGCGGCGCGCTGGGAATCCGTTGCGGAGTGAGTTCGCCTCGCCCCGTTCGCTTCCGCCCCTTTCTCCTGTCGGGCCTTGATCCCAGTCGGGGTGGGGCTAAGCTGACCACCCCGCTGTGGCTCCGCCTCTTTCCCCTGTGTTTCCCTCACTTGTGTCTCAGCCCCGAGAGGCTCCTGCTTGCGCTGCAGCCTTTATGGTGAGCAGCGCCCTGGGCCAACCTGCTCTTTTCGGAGAGAGTGAGGAAGGGAGGAGAGACTCGAATAGGCTATTACTGTGAGGAAACGAGGTCCTCCTGGTGCGTGGGAGGATCCCTTGGGACAGATGTCCACCACTCTTCACTCTTGTTCTTTCAGCTTATAGTGGCTAGGTCCCTGGCTTGGAACCTGTCTGTGGTCCCTGCATGCTGTGTGACCTTGAGCGAGTCATTACCCCTCTCTGGGCTTCAGTTTTCCCTATTTAAAGCTTTTTCCAACGCTAAAATTCTGTAATTCTGCAGAAGAAATTATGTAATTACAAGACTGGCTTGGCTATTGAGGCCGCTTCACCAAAATGACCCGGAGTTAACTGAACCTTCTTCACTCATGGGTGGAACGAGGCGACCAGTTTATTGGGTCACTTCTATTCCTTTACTATTGGTTACAAATTGCATGACTTAAGGCTCATTAAATGTTTTTCTACAATTGTCATGGGATCCTTGTCCTAATTCCCGACCATAACATTTTAAAAATGTTAAACAGGGTGGATGGTGAGCATGTATCATCGTTTCTGTCTCCTTGCTACTGAGGCTCTCTTTCCTTTGATCCAGATGGTGTGGTCGCTCGATTCTCCCAGTGCCTGGCTGAGTTTCGGACGTGGTTAAGAACCAACTGGTTGAGGTTCAATGCAGACAAGACGGATGTGATGCTGGTAGGCAGGGGTACAATTGGAGATTAAGGGAGGGAAAATCCAAACTCCCTCAAGTAATATAAGTATTATATTACTCTTTTTATATGTTCCAGTATTTGAGAACTGATGGGCCAGTAATTTCCAGAATTTGGGTGAGATAAAAATAACATGTCAACAATTTAACAACCATAAACATACTAGTTTATAATATTCTGATAAAATGAGGCTACTGAATAAAACTAAAAATTATGAAAAGAAAATCTAAAACTGTTACTTGAAGAACCAGAAACCTATATAAGTTTTAGAGTGGCATTAATAATAAAAATGAAACTAACAATAAGTTGATACTGATTGTCACTTATAGATGTGGGGCTTCCAAATGTAATAAGTTTTTTAGTATTTAGGTATTTTCAAGCAAATTAGTAATTATCCATAAAATTTTACCACCACATCATAAAGATAGGGTATAGGCTGTTGCTTTTAAATAAAAATTTCAGGAAATAGTTTATAAACCTTAAACGATACTCATGGACCCTGAAAATTGTTAGATATAGAATTTTTTTTACAGTTTTGGATGTGTTGTATTAATCTATTTCAGTCAGCTAACCTCAGAGTCTAAATTGTTACAAGTACAGTATTTTCTTGGTGCGTTTTGAGAGGTACCTTTTTGGATTGCATAACAGATTTTTATAGTATATATATGTATATATAGAGAGAGAGATAGATATATAACTTGTATTTGAATCAGGTGTTGGTACTGAATAAAAGGTTATGTTTCTTAGGTATATGTAAATTGCCAAAGAAGTTTGTTCATTGGTTCGTTTAAGGTACTGGTTGAAGTAAGATTGCGATCCTAAATGCTTTTGTTAAAAGCATAATAATAACTGAGGGGTTTGTGTGTGTGTGCGCCTTATAGCCTCTATAAAATTGTTTAATAACTTCCGAATGGAAGATCTGGTAAATTGCTTACAAATAATTTATCAATATAATAGCAGTTTTGAGTAGCTTAATGTCATAAAAATTAATGTGAGATTGCCTGAAAATAAGGAGGCTTTAGGTGGGGAATAGGAGCTAAAAAGGCATTTATTCAGGCTTTGTATAGTGGTTTTTTGTTTTGGGACATTAATCACAAACCTGACATAAAATTGAAATTCACCATACTTTTTTAGTTTAAAGATTTTATACACAATTCCAACAACTGCTGTATTTGATATCACATTAATAACAAAGTGTAATAATTTTAAGCAGACAATTAATGGTGCATTTTCTTATGCCTTTAGCTCTATCATGTCCTATTTTCAGCTCTTTTAGTATGAAAAAGCTTTAAAGATAATTTTTTGTTAACCCAAGTCTAAATATTAACTGTTTGCATTTGGATACAAAGAAGGTATCTGTTGAATTAATCCAAAGTGCTGAAGAACTAAAGGTAATGGATGAAAACAACAAGGAAGTAGATTCTGACTTAATAAAAGAAAGGATGTTTTAAACATTTGAACTTTTTTTTTTTTAAAGAGCAGCCTCTTTATGAGATGTAATGAGTCACTGGAGGTGTTTAAACATAGGCAAAAAGCCTGCTAGTAAAAGCATGATGAGAGACTCCTACCTTGACAGGGTAGAGAATTGACTAAAAAGCCCTCTAAGGTCCCATCCAACACTAAAATTCTATGACTAGCAAATGGTTAATTTTTATATATTTAATACTGAAGAGGATAAGCAAGCGTTTTTGAGAAAGGAGTTTTGTTCTCTAAGGTGGCTCCTGAAAATTTTACGTAAGTGTATCACTAGAGTAAAATAATACTGGAAGGATAACTGAATTCAGTGGTAATGTGTTACCTGTGAATTGCAGAATTAGAGCTGTTTCTCTTTTGTAGTATCTGAATTTAAAACACCCACTTAACCCACATTTATAAAAAGGGGAAGGAGAAAAATTTAGAGAGATTTTTTTCCCCTTAATAATAATACCATTTAAAGCTAGTAATATTGACACAATATTAGTAAACTTAAAAATTATTTAACAGTAAGATAGATATCCATTCAGAAATGTTTCAGACTTCCATTTTCCTGACAATATTAGGATTTATTCAGTGGATTAATAGACTATGATCCCCTGCTCTTTATCACAGTTAGGATTTCTATGGGTAGTTTGAAAAATCAAAGATTCAGTGTACTTAAGCAAGCACGTTATTCCTGTACCTTGTACTTTAACACTTTTAATTTTCCTTTGGTAGCCAGCTAAATTTCATAAATTAGCTTTCATGTTTTAATGGAAAACTTAAAACCTGAGTTTGTACCTTTAGGCCCCTAATTGTATCTGTATCCACCTCAGGTCCATGTACATCCATTGTTCTTTGCCTTCAGCTCTTTTCATTAAGCATATTGATTGAAAACTATTTGGATATGAACTGACATTTTTAAAAAGTCATTTTTATTTCAAGTCCAAAGGATTGATATAATTCAACAGGGTAACTCTGAGAAACTGTATACTTCTGCTAAAATATTTATTCCCCCAAGGAATCCTGAAAAACACTTTTATATACATTTTCTAAAAAATAAAATGAAAATACTGTACAGTACAGTTAATGGTAAAAATTGTTTGTAGATTTGGGAACCTTAAAGTTTTCCTTTCTCTTCTTTCCCTTGCTTTTCTTTCAGTAGAAAATGTGCATCAGATGTTTATGTTTAATTGGTTTACAGACTGTCTGTGGACTCTTTTCCTGTCAAATTACCAGGTAATGTCCTTTCACTTAGCAGCTACTTCATATATCTGTAAATGCAGTTTATTCATGCACAGATTATTATTGGACATAACAGTTTCAAATTAACGTTGAATCTTTGGAAGTAGGCAAATGCTTGATAGAGTCTAGAATGTTAAGGGAATATAAATAATAGCCTCCCCTATATAGCATTATAAGTATAAACTTTAGGAAAAATTGTATATGTGTACATTTATGCAGTATATTGTAGCATTGGTTCACATTATTTGGAGGGAGTGAATAATTCTCATATTTATATTGTTGATTTTGGTAGTTACTTTTGAAACTTCATTAAGAGAAACCCTTGAAGATTAGGAAAAAAAATCCCAGTCTTTTGAAATAAAGACTTTAAAGCTGGTTTAGTAAAACATGTTCTTTAAAACTGGTTTGGTAAAATATGTTAGTGACTGTTTTAATGTCACTAACCTTTGTGTTATTCCGTATCTGCCTTAATATAATGGAAGTGAAACTTGTTTGTTACTTTGAAGTCATTGGCTCTGGCCGTCATCAGCATTGGCATCATGGCCAATTGGCAGCTCTAGGCCGATACATTAAAATTAACTTTCAAGTTACAGGCATTTCAGGCATTGCAAGAAGTACGTTCTCCCTCCGTGCTGTTAAATAGATGATATTCATAAAATAATCAGTTTTCAGTATTTTAAGTTTTGTCTAGTTGTGCAAAATTCAATCAGTACATAGCTGTGTAGCTACTGGCATTACAGAAGTGTGTGAGAAAACTCAAATGACATGAGGATGGCAGACTGCCCATCACAACCCCCTTACATTAATTTTTTCTTTGACCGCCCTAGAGATTTGGGGATATAGGATTATACGTTTCCTGTTGGGAATCTACTGATGGAGAAATATTTGTCAAGGCATAACCGCTTTGAAAGCAGTTCTTGCTGCTGTTGCATCACAGCAACATCCGTTTTTCAGCAAATGCACTGCAAAAACGACCTACATGTAAAATATTACGTATTTTTCCCCGGCTGTGTCAATACTGGACGTGGCTCCTTTGGCACTGCTCCTTGACCTCTCTGCTCCCTAGACACCCTCCTCCGCCCGGAGTCGTGGATCAGCTGGGGCCAGAGAAGCGCCCGCTCGGATGCCCACCTCCTCCCACACCCACCTTGACTCCGCCCCCTCCTCGCTTCCCGGGGAGGGCTGGCCGCGGGGCCGCGCGGCCTCGCGCGCGCCCTTGCTCCGGCGCGTGCTCGCTGGCCTTTTCCCTCCAGTCCAGCCCAGCTGGGGCGCCGCGAGGGGGCGGAGTGGGGTGTGGTGGGCGCGCTCGGGCGGCTCCTGCGCGTTCCCGCCGAAGCAGCGGCGGCGGGAGCGGCAGAGGCGGCAGCGGCCAGAGTCCCGTTGCTGAGTCTCACATCCGGGTTCTGGCCGTGACCCAGCTGCGGCCGCCGCGGAGATGTGACCCGGCAGTACGGCAAATATGGCGGAGGTAAGGGAGCGAGCTCCCCCTCCCTGTCCCGGAGCCGGGCACCCCCGGCCCTGGGCCGGGGAGGAGTGGAGTGGGCCTGGCCAGGAGAGGCCCAGCCCTGCCGGCGCTGCTGCCCACCTGTTGTCCGGAACAGGCCATGCTCTGGGCGGGAGCTTCGCCTGGAACTTACTTGGGATGGGTCCGCGGGTAGGAGGAAGCGTAGGAGTACTTGGACTTCGGGGGCAGTTTGAAGGGTGGTGCAGCGTAGTAGTTCGGTTGGTTGAGGGGGAGGGGGCGCCCGCCGGGGAAGGGGTGCCTGTGGCGCAACTTCACCGGCCGGTGCTAGGGGCCAGGAGAGAAGCTGCTGCTTCCTCTTGCGAAGTTTCTTCCCTTCTTAACCGAGATGCTGTTGCGCCCTTCCGCGTCACCCCCATCCGTTTGCTACTGACATCCAGTCTGTGTTAGTGGGGAAAACGTAAGGCTGACGGTCTTTGATTAACTCTGTAATTTTGATGATCGTGGTAAAAGAAGCGTGGAGAGATTAACCTAGCCAGCCGCAATCCAGCCCTCCAGGTTGGGGGAGTCTGCCCATTTATCCAGACAGTTCGATCTCCCCCTCCCCAGGGTACAACCTCTGAGCTGCTTTTCCACCTCCCCCACAACCTTCACTTTCCAGGCTTTCCCCCCCACTTTCCAAATCAAGGCTGCCTATTCTTGTCTTCTTTCTCTTCTAATTTTTCTTTCATTGGAAAAGATTTTTCTTCTTTTTGCTCGTTTTACAGTAAACAAGTTCCCAAAGCCCCTTTCATTGATTTCGCATATTTGGGCTGCAGTTGGTGGGCATACAACTGCTGTTGATTTATCATTAGTCAGAACTAAGTATATGCTACTGGAACTGTAAATTGTTGCCTCTTACCTTTAAAATATCTTAAGTTTTTTGGGAATTTGTTTTGTTTCCTTTTTTCCTTACCTGTGGAAGAATTTCAGTATGCTTTATCCCTGGGAGTTAGGGACGATACATCTGGATTTTTTATGTCTTTGAAATAAGCCACTCTAAATTTTGATTGATAAGGCATTTCTTTTATTTGAATTGCCATTTTCATGGTTTCACAGGCACCAAAAACCAGATTTAGGAGGGAGGGTGAGATTTTACTGTAGCATCGACAGGGCTGTTTGCTGCCAATATTGTTTTAAAAATATTCAATATTTCTAATTTACAACTAAATTTAGATCTTAGATTTATTTTCATTTCTTTTGCTCTTGGGGATTAAAGAATTGTATTTCCAGGCACATGAATTGGAGAACGTAGTACTCTCTATTTCCCCAAAATGTGACTGCGTTTGTTCCAGTAGACTGAGGGTCAGTACCTGGATTTTAGTCCTGGTGAGGTTCTTATTCTTAAGTGTTTCTTTCCTTCATGTTTAAGGAGTTGTGTGTAGCTCGATTTA
The DNA here is from genome assembly GCF_048565385.1 of Saimiri boliviensis. Lineage (NCBI taxonomy): Eukaryota > Metazoa > Chordata > Mammalia > Primates > Cebidae > Saimiri > Saimiri boliviensis. The sequence continues at coordinate 65,246,942 of NC_133459.1, forward strand.
CATACATTTTGTCAGTTAGTCTTCAGTGGACCCCTTTTCAGTGAATATCAGCTAAACAGTAATGTGCCATATAGGTAATGTGGTTTTTCTCTCATGGTGTTGCTCAGGATGGTTTGAGCTTTACCGTGTGTAGTCATATACTAAAGCAAGATATTATTGAAGGAAAATAGCTTATAAAAACTTAAATTTAAAATTTTTGTGTTTTTAAAAAACAAATTTTACTGCTGAGGGAACTAAAAACCTAATATGTAAATGAAAGTATGTTAACTTCTTTGTTTTATAAAGTAAAGGTGGTTGCATTATTGGAAGATAAAGGAAAAAAATTATTTTGATTCACTAGTCATTTCCTAATATTTTCTGATGTATGTTTTAGTTTTCTTAAATATTTTATCAGTTGAAGAATGGAATGTTTTGTAGGAACGCATGGATAGTTCAGCTTCAAAAAGGAAAGAACTGGAATTTTGTTTTTAGTGTTTATTTAAGGACGTGCTATCTTTAAATAATTTATCTTATATATTCTTCAGTTACTTGTAGATAGTTTCATTTATAGTGAATTGGGGAAGAGTTAGAGGAACTTTTGTGATCTGTGTCCTACAAAAAAGTCTGAGACAGGTGGAGAAGTGAAAAGTACAATTGATTTATAATTTTCCTAAAATCAATACTTGAATAATTACAATGATTTTTGAGACAAGTGGTTTAAAAAAATTAAATGAAAGAGAAATGCTTGGTTGGCTTTTACTTTGAGCTCTCAGTATATTCATTCTTTATGAAGCCAGTATAAAAACATGATGTAATAATTCAGATGCTGAATTTATAGTTTCATTTATAGTGAATTGGGGAAGAGTTAGAGGAACTTTTGTGATCTGTGTCCTACAAAAAAGTCTGAGACAGGTGGAGAAGTGAAAAGTACAATTGATTTATAATTTTCCTAAAATCAATACTTGAATAATTACAATGATTTTTGAGACAAGTGGTTTAAAAAAATTAAATGAAAGAGAAATGCTTGGTTGGCTTTTACTTTGAGCTCTCAGTATATTCATTCTTTATGAAGCCAGTATAAAAACATGATGTAATAATTCAGATGCTGAATTATTGTGCTTTTGATCAAATAAATCTGAGGATTTAAGGATAGCTTGTGAAATAACAGTAAGTGCAAAGCAACAGTATTTATCTGTTTGTTAAATCTGAGGGGGAAAACAGGTTATTGAAGAAGTATGTCTCCAGAGAAAACTGCAGGTATTATGCCTCTGGGCTTTTTTAAAAGAAAAAAAAAAAAAAAAAAAAAAAAGTTGTTGGTTTCTGCAAGAGCATGACCCCTGACCAAGTTTTTCCAGAAAAAATATTCCTTAATACAGAGTGCTTTAGATGTGATTAGAATATACTAATTTCTTTGTACTTGATCTGATTATCTTAGTCTATAAGAGGAAGTATATATTGGTTCTTCAGTTGTGATAACGTTAAAACCGTATTTAATGTACTTAGAATAAATGGAATATGCTCCCTTTACTTTTGGCAATATTTGTCATTGTTTGTTATCCCTTAAAGTTATTTACTATCCTTCTGAAGGGACGCTGTCCTGGTCACACTTAAAGGAAGAAAATTAAAGGATAGTTGCAGTTTTACTAACTGTAAAAATAAGAGGAAAATAGGAGAAAAAGATAAGAGGAAGAAATAGTTGATCCTTTGGGTTTTATAAGGAATGTACTAGGGACCTTTGGGAACGAACAATTTGTCTTTTATTTTAGCGTTTGTAAACATGTAAGGGACTTTCTTAAGGAAAAAAGTCCACGGCACAATTCAAGACCTATCTTTTCACCTAGGCCGCATTTCTGTGATATAAAAGAGAAAAAAAAATTAATGGATTTTGTTTTTTGTGTTTAAGCATTTTAGTACTTTTCAAAGATGGTATGTAGTCTGTTTATTCACTTTCACACATATTCATTCATTTCTCTTTAAAATGGACTCCTTGCTTAGCATTTTTGGAGTGTATTTGGATTTTGTTTTTTAAGAAAGGATTATGTTAAATGTTACTCTTAAAAATGTTAATTTCTTCTGTAAGCAAAATGTGTTTCACTACAATGAATTTAAGCTTCAAATAATTCTCCACACTAGTAATGAATTTTTTTTTGTGTGTTTGTACTTCAGAGCTATTAAGGTTTTAAAAGCAGTCAAGCTCACTAGTGTGTGAGAGTCCTAAAAAGCTTAATTCAGTGGCAGTAAGAGTCAGGGTACTTAAATAGGTGGGAAAGGTTTGGTGGGAGAAATAAAGAAGTGAATTACTTTAAAATAATTCTGTTAAGTGAGACTAACCAGTTTTCTAAATAATTCAGAAATAAAACACTGTCATTGAAGTTAAGCATGTCTTTATGAAAAGTAATCAGCTGTATAGAAATGCCTACCTGGCTTGATGTTCATTCACAATTCATCACAGTGATTAAATTGTTCAAGTACCAGTCATTGCTTGAGGCTTGTTCTGTTTGTCTTATTCTATGGCTTAGAACAGTAACTGTTATTATGTAGGTATGAAATTCATGAAGTAGCACCCCAAAAAAGTGTTTTTGCAAATTGAGGTCTTTTTCTTTACAGCCCTAGATTTAAAAAAATAAATTCAGAAGAGACTGTTAAACATATCCTATGCATTTAGCTATATATTCCTTAGTTTTGTTAAGTTTCCAGAGCAATTTATAATAAAAGTAGTTAGTTCTTGAAGAAACTAAATCTTTTGATCATAGAGAAAATGAAACTGAGCAGAGTTCACGCAGTTTGTCCTAGGTCATGCAATTAATCTATGGTACAGTTTAGACTGGAACCCAGCCTTCTGTATTCCTAGTGCTTATTTTCTTTTTTCTTTTCTTTTCTTTTCTTTTTTTTTTTTTTTTTTTTGAGACAGGGTCTCTCTCTCTCTCTCTCTTTCTCTCTTTCTCTCTCTCTCTCTCTCTCTCTCTCTCTCTCTCTCTGTTGCCTAGGCTGGAGTACAGTGACGCAAATCATAGCTCACTACAACCTCAAACTCCTGGGCTCAGGTGCTCCTTCCCACACAGCCTCTCAAGTAGCTGGGACTGTAGGAACGTGCTACCATGCTTGGCTCATTTTTTATTTTTATTTTTTTATTTTTTTTTTGAGTCGGAGTTTCGCTCTTGTTACCCAGGCTGGAGTGCAATGGTGCGATCTCGGCTCACCGCAACCTCCGCCTCCTGGGTTCAAGCAATTCTCCTGCCTCAGCCTCCTGAGTAGCTGGGATTACAGGCACGCACCACCATGTCCAGCTAACTTTTTGTATTTTTAGTAGAGACAGGGTTTCACCATGTCGACCAGGATGGTCTCGATCTCTTGACCTCGTGATCCACTCGCCTTGACCTCCCAAAGTGCTGGGATTACAGGCTTGAGCCACCGCGCCCGGCCGTTTTTTATTTTTTGTGGAGACAGGGTTTTGCTATTTTGACTATACTGGTGTCGAACTTCTGGCCTTAAGTAATCCTCTTGCCTTGTGCTGGCATGACAGGCATGTGCCACTGTTCCCAGTCTTTCTTTTCTTTTTTTTTTTTTGAGACGGAGTTTCGCTCTTGTTACCCAGGCTGGAGTGCAATGGCGCAATCTCGGCTCACTGCAACCTCCGCCTCCTGGGCTCAGGCAATTCTCCTGCCTCAGCCTCCTAAGTAGCTGGGATTACAGGCATGCACCACCACGCCCAGCTAGTTTTTTGTATTTTTAGTAGAGACGGGGTTTCACCATGTTGACCAGGATGGTCTCGATCTCTTGACCTCGTGATCCACCCGCCTCGGCCTCCCAAAGTGCTGGGATTACAGGCTTGAGCCACCGCGCCCGGCCTCCAGTCTTTATTTTCTATGATATTATTTTATCTTCTAAATTACTACTGCTGTAGTTAATTGCTAATTTTAACTTCAGTACATTCTTAACCTTTTTATACCCCAGAATTCCTGAGAGTAACAGCAAAGTTAAGTAACTTAATTTTATTGGAGGAGAGGGATGGTGAGCCCTTGGCGTAGTAACCATCTTTCGTCCTGAGGTAGGACCCCTAACTCCGTTCAGGCTTCTGTCTGCATCTTCATTGCTATGAGAATCTCTGACTTAGAGTCTACATAACTAAAGTAGGTGATGGCAACACTTTAAAAGAAAGGGTGGTGGAATTGGTTTGAGGGGAAAAATTTGTTCAGACAGTAATACTCGTTGAAAATAAGCTTTTGATTGCCTGAAATAAAAAAAATCTAGTAATTACTTCATGTTTCTACCATTTTATGATTGTTAGGGTTTTTTGGTGAAAATAATGGTAATGTTGTAGTTATTTATTTCTTTACTCTCTCCCAAATTATAGTTTTCTGTTATATGGGGTATTTCCCATGATGTTCTAGAAAAATATAGAAGAATTATTTCAGTAAATCTGAGGCATTGAATATTTGTTACAACTGTTAGCAGTTTTATCAACTAAATCATATAAATATATGGGGCGAGGGTCAACTTGCTATAAAAGTTACTAGAGTTTGTTTTTAAATTATTTTAGCCCATTCATACTCTCTGTGTGTCTTTGTGTCTCTTTAGTGTTGTTTTCTGTCTCAGATAAGATCAATATGTGCCCCCTAAAACACTGAATTTTTCAAAATTACAGCTTAAAAATATAGTAGCAACTAGTAGATTTTATTAAAAATCAAAAAGTAATGGCCTGGCGCAACGGCTCATGCCTGTAATCCCAGCACTTTGGGAAGCTGTGGTGGGCGGATCAGGAGGTCAGTAGTTTGAGACCAGTCTGACCAACATGGTGAAACCTCATCTCTACTAAAAATATAGAAATTTGCCAGGTGTGTTGGTGCACACCTGTAATACCAGCTACTGAGGAGGCTGAGGCAGGATAATCTCTTGAACCTGGGAGACAGAAGTTGCAGTGAGCCAAGATCATGCCAGTGTGCTCCAGATGGAGCGAGACTCTGTCTCAAAAAAAGTGAAAAATTAAAACATAGAGGAAGAAAATGAAAATGTCTCGTAATTCCACAATCTAGTAAGTCCCCAGTGACTTTCATTTTAAGAAAGAATGCTTAGTACAGGAAAGTGGTTTGGAAAATTTCAACAGCACAGAAAGGTATTAAATGAAAAAAACCTCTTTTCCCTGGCCCCATTCCCTAGAGGTAACTATTGTTAATAGAGTCTTGTATGTCCTTTTGGGGAAAAAAATTTATGCATATTTCAGCCCAGTTTACACCCTGTTCTACACTTTTCTTTATACTCCTAATATTTTTTTTTTGGCATTTATTTCTGCATCAACACAAACAGATATCTCACTTTAAATGGATTTATATAGTGTTCTGTTCTTTGGAAGAACTATATATGGAAGAACTATGTTATCATTTCTAACTAGCTAAGTGACGGACTTTAAAGTTTTTCCAGCTGGGGGCGGTGGCTCACGCCTGTAATCCCAGCACTTTGGGAGGCTGAGGTAGGCGGATCACAAGGTCAGGAGTTCAAGACCAGCATTTCCAACATGGTGAAACCCCCTTCTTTAAAAAAAAGAAAAAAGTTTTTAAAAACTTTTTGCTATGGACAACTGTGGTAGTGAATGTTATACATACAACTTGGTGTCTTTTTTAAAGTATATCAGTAGGATAAGTTCATGTTGGCAAACTGATCTTCAGTGTGGTTGACATAACTTATTTCTACTGATAACATTATGAGTGCATTTTAATACATTTTAATACCTAATTTTAAATTATCTTTTCTAAAAGTATTTTTTCTAAAAATAGGTGTTGTTGTAAATAAGTACTTATTTGTTTGATTTTGTTTTTGTTTTTCTGAGACAGAGTCTCACTGTGTCACCCAGGCTGGAGTGCACTGGCACGATCTTGGCTCACTGCAGTCTCTCCTTCCTGAGTTCAAGCAATTCTGCTTTAGCCACCAGAGTACCTAGGATTACAGGCGTGTGCCACTCTGCCCAGTAATTTTTGTATTTTTAGTAGAGATAGAGTTTTGCCATACTGATGGTCTCAAACCCCTGACCTAGGGTGAACTGCCCCCATCGGTGTCCCAAAGTGCAGGGATCACAGGCAGCAGTCACTGCACTCGGCCTTTAGTTTTGTTTTTCCCTCTCCGTTCTCTTTTCTAGTTTATCATAGTAATTAATGGTGGATGTTGCAGGTTTTCTTGGAAGGTATTATTAAGATAACAGTTTCTAAAGACTGGTAACAGTCTGACATGACAGATGACTACTTGCAGTCACATTTTATACTTTGATGAAAACCGTTTCAAAAAGAAAAAGTGAGCATGAAGGAGGAGAGAGGTGAAGAGTGAAAAATTTTAGCAGTTATTTCTCTAGAAGGTAAAAAAGGAATGCCTTAGAAGGTATTGAAGGAGGAGTCAGGGTCTAGACTTCAGGCCTGCCTTCACCACCTGCCATGGAACCTTGATCCTAGTCAGTGTATCTATCTCCTTGGACTTACTAATTTATAAAATGAGGTAGGCGTGGCAGGTATTATTCCCAGATTTATGATTATGATCAGCCGGGCCTGGTGACTCATGCCTGTAATCCCAGCACTTTGGGAGGCCGAGACAGGGACATACTGGAGGTCAGGAGTTTGAGACCAGCATGGCCACCCTGTCGCTACTAAAAATAGAAAAATCAGCCAGGTGTTGTGATGCATGCTTTAAATGCCAGCTACTCAGGAGGCTGGGGCAGGAGAATTGCTTGAATCTGGGAGGTGGAGGCTGCAGTGAGCCAAGATCATATCACTGCACTCCTGCCTGGGCGATACAGCAAGACTCCCATCTCAAAAAAAAAGAAAGAAAAGAAAATGTGTAGCACTATATAAATGTTGGCTGGATGTGCTATTTTATTTCATACTCAAATAAAAATTGCCATTATTCCACACCTAAAACCTCCTATATTATACTAAACTCACTTGTTACTTTGAAAGATAATCATTTTTTATAATCAGCTGTACAAAGTAATGTTTACAGTATGAAATGTTTTCAAATGCCATTTTTCTGGAAACTCATCTTTGAATTAATAGGATATATTTAACTTTAAAGAATCTAATCTCAATCCTACCCTCAAACATATAGAACAGAATTTTATTTCAGAAGTAAAACACTAAAATTAAAGTATGGATACTAAATGGATCTGTAGGCAGACTGCTCCTAGTTCTTCTCCCCCTGTGCTAATCTAGACGTCTAGATGTACCTTCAAATCGGAGTCATTGAAACATTCTAGTATGTCTGACCAAATTAGTGCTATCTTTGAACACTTGTTATTCTGCTCTATATCAGCTAGGCTGCAAATGCTGCTAGTTCTCAAGCATTTGGTATCTTAATCGTTGGAAAGTATTTGGGGCCTTTTTCAGAACTTTAAAATAACTATTTACCAGTGAGGCAACAATCAGTATTTACTGGCATTTAGTACTGGTGAGGCCTTTTACAAACTCAAGTATATGGACACCATTTACAGTTCAAAATCTCTATTGTTACTGTCTAACATCAATAACAATGTAACTTTTATTTTTCAGTAACTTGTTTTTAATTAGCCTTTTTAAAATTGGAAAATTGTTAAATGGAATACTTATTCCAATGTTCATAAATCTATTTTGTGTGGATAGTGAGCCTAGGATTAGATGAAGATGGTCATTAGCATTGCTTGTAGCCTTACAGAGAAGGTTGTGCTTATAGTTGGGAAGTATAACTGCATGAAACACAAGTGGATTAATATTTTAAAATATTTATTTACTATGTAATAATTTGTGTGGTGGTTAAATCTGGTTGTGGACCAGACACGTGTAGCTCTGCCCAAAAGATGACAAGCAAGCTAGAAATGTGGTTACCTTACTCTTGCCATGTCACCCTCCTCTCCAGTTTCCCATTAGAGGAACCAGATTTAAAAGTAGCACTGTATTTACTGTGTTCTGGCAGAGTAAAATAATGATAGTGGTGTATCATTAGAAATATGCAGTACTGGTTATTGTCAGGGTTTTTTTTTGCTAGAAAATGCTGTAGGAAGGAATTATTCTCTTATAAGAATTTAACAGAAAAACGTAGGACATTTGAAAAAGTGTGCCACAAAAGAACGTGAGTCACCATATGGAATCTAAAATCCCATACTTACTACAATTACATAATGTGGACAATTTTAAAAACAGAAATTTAATACCTTATAGGAATTTGTCTTAGACACATTGTTTTTGAAAAATAGGGAATTTCCCTCTTTTCTGTTTTGTTGTAGTTCTTGCCTGTCTTCCCCGTCAAGTAGCAGAAAGAAAATACGAGGAGATTCCTCTCTCTCATTTGCTGGTGCTTTTTGGCCTCCCACCAGCTCTGTTTTCTAATGGGTGTGAAATAGATACTTTTAAATGAATTGAAGTTTTAGCTCATGTTATTTGAAGCAACTTTTGAGTTTTTAATATTTGTTTTGTAGGGAGTCTGTGCAGATGATTTGTTTGTAATTGTGAATTAACTGAACTAAGATACAACACAACTGCGCATTGTCAAGCAGTGACACTACTAAAATAAGTTGCTACCAATTTTATCTTTACATTTTCCAGTTGTTTGTGGTTAAATTTATGAGAGGTAGAATGGTACACTAGAAGGAGCATTACAATTGGGAAGCTGTGCAGTCTTGCGTCAGATAACCTAAACTCTCTAGGCTTTAGCTTGAATGGTTGCTAATTGTCATAACTTTAAAAATATATTATCAGTAAAGTTAACTTAATATAGTATATGATGCTTCAATAATATTTTAATTTTTCCTTTTGCTTTGTTACAGCTTAATTTTTATTTGAGTGATGTCCTAAATTGTTTCTGTCTCTCATCTCACACTCAGTTTTTTTAAGTCAGAGACCAGCTTGATAGCAAACTTTGTACATAGTTCTGTGTTGATCGGAGAAAATCTATTTTAGAAAATTCCAAGATCTAAAATCATACTGCTTAAACCACATATGTTACGAGGCCTACGTGTGCCTTTAAAATCTGAATCAATCGTATATTATCGTCTTTATTTCTAGATTCAGAGGTGTTTGGAATTTTTCTTTATTCTTAAGTATAATGAAAGGGAAATGATTATATGGGAAGTTTTAGTTTGTCTTAGAAAATGCAGATGTTAAAACTTACCACAATTTGTGGCGTCATATTAGTCATTGAATAATTTCAGTATTGTTTGTGAAGATGTATTATACAGAAATACTAATTTTTCTTCTTTTCTCCCCTTCTCAGCCATCTGTTGAATCTTCAAGTCCAGGTAAGTATTTTCCATATTTTTTATGATCTCTGTTTAACTAATATTTGTCCTATTAGTTGCATAAAGGCTAGAGGAGTTAGACTATTATCTGACTTGCTTTTCTTCTGAATGCTTCTTTTCTCTGGGGAAAAAGAAATGGATGAAATGTTTGACTGCCCATGAAAGTACAGGTGAGGCTGCTGTGAGTTCATCCTAAAAATGATGATTTTGGGGGTTTCTTTTTTTTGGTGAGTTGTGACTTGCCATATGCGTTTCTCACAGTTCTACATTATTGTTTGACTTGTAATATATATATAAAGTGTACTTTTTAAAAAGAAATAATTAGCTTAGAAATATTTGCTTGTGTAGGAATTTCCAAGTATTTTTGAGAAAAAATTTTAAATGCATTTACAGAGGGAGGGGAAAAATAAAGTAAGCAAAAGATTCAACAAGTGAATATTTAATGTAAATAAAGAATGTTCTAAATAAGGAAATTATTCTTCGATTTGAATAGGATCAAGTTTTATGTTCTGACTACACGTCTAGGATTTTTGTATTCTTTCTGAAATACAGTACATATTCATTTTTTCCTTAGAGTTTTCAAACCTGTGATCTTTCAATCAGATCTGTGCCAGAAATATTTTTTTGTTTGGCCACCATAGTGATCTCTATAAATATGAATATTTTAAATATAAAATCTGGATTTAGGGTTCCCATGGTCTGGCACCACTGGGTACAATATTCCTACATGGCAGTAATTCATTGGAGTTAAAGCAGTGAGGAGAGAGTTAAGTACTTGTCTTTTAGCCTCAGTGTTCAGTGACTATCAAGAGAAATGAGACTGCCTTCTGCCTGGCTGGGATATGTGAGTTTAAGGTGTAGTCAAATACCGAAGAGTAAGAAAGTGAACCCTCTGAAAAATGGGACTGCCTTCTGCATGGGATATTTGGGTTAAGTAGTCTAATACAGAAGAGTGAGAAAGTAAACCCTCTGAGGCATAGTAATGTTTTATTTGAAAATATCTAATATGTATAGAATACTTAGATATGATACATGCTGTATTACTGAATTTTCCAGATTACTGAAGCAATCGCCTTTCTGTGTTTTAAGTTTTAGGAAGAAAGCTTTTAAAAATGCTTAACATAAGATAAGCCTGTTTTCATGGTTCAAGGTCCTTGCTATGAACATGAATCATTGTACTCTTTGAGGGTTGGACTACATACATCATGTCCACAGACTAGTGTGCTCAGCTGATGGTTGATTTTGTGCTTTTGATTTCAGTTGGAAGTATCTTACTCTTTTTAATATGCTTGAGAGTAAAGTGCATTAGGCTTTGTGCATTTCTGAAGCTCAATAATTTTTTTTAACTTTGTTTTATAAGTACATCCTGGATGTTAAGATTGGAAGTAATCTGACCTTGGATAAGTGTTAGATCACCATAGTCATTTTTAGGACATGAAATTGTTTCCCGTTTTTTGGTTTTTTTTTTCCAAACACAGAAATTGTTTTCATAGAAAAATATACGTCCTACTTGATTTTGATAGTATTGTGTTAATGCAGATAAAACGGATTTAGATATTTCTGATGAATTTTTGAAGCATTCATCCAGTAGTACATAGATACATAAAATAATTACTCTTAAAGCAATATTAATAATGGCTTTCTCAGTTTCCATTACCTTTGAGTCAGCCTAGGTTGAAATAGAAGAATAATGGAGTTTGAAGAATGCACATGTTGTCCAGACACAGTGGCTCACACCTGTAATCCCAACACTTTGGGAGGCTTAGGCAGGTGGACCACTTGAGGTCAGGAGTTTGAGAACAGCTTGGCCAACTTGGTGAAATCCTGTCTCTACTAAAAATACAAAAATTAGCAGGGCATGGTGGTACATGCTTGTAATCCCAGCTGCTCGGGAGGCTGAAGTGGGAGAATCTTTTAACCTGGGAGTTAAAAGGTTGCAGTGAGCCGAGATCACGCCACTGCACTCCAACCTGAGCTATAGGGTTAGACTTAATCTCTCAAAAAAAAAATCTTTGATAACCTTGCTATGTGTTGAATACTTAACAGATTGAATGTTTATATTTCTTTAGCTTGTTTTCAGACTGAGATAGATATTTTGAGTTAGACAGTATTTGTCATATGAGGCTTCTGCCCAGGACAGTGTTTATTGTTGTTATAAATAATACTAGTTATAGGCAGTTATAAAAATTGGCAGAGAAAATTAGAATAGTCATGTAAAAAAATTTTCAGTCCTCTGGTAAAAAGGCTATATCCTTTGTAGCATCTGTACTTTGCAATCAGTGCTAGTAATAATAGTCATATGACCACATTAATTGGTTTGTCTGTAGTCTCCACCAGTGTAAGCCGAAGTAGAGGCACAATGTGAGGCTTTTTACCTGTAAAACTAGTAGCCATTAGAGGTGAGGAATCAATGGAAATGAAAATAATTTAAAAAGTAAGTAGGTGAGTAGACATGATATAAACTGCATTTATCTTTGAAAAGATGTAAGTTACCTTTTCTGCAGTAGGATAGGATTTCATAAAGCAGTGACGTTTGCCTAATTCTGATGCAAAATACTTGATTTATACAAAGCATCAGGCCCCTTACCCCTAATGATTTATTATTGGGATATTTTTTCCCTAGGAGACATCTTAATGGTGGGCCTAGCTGTTGACAGAAAGGAATAAGATAGTTAGTTGGTTCTAAGGAACAAGGCATAAAGAAGTTGGATAAAACAGGTCAGATGAAGGAGAGAGAAAAACTGTAAATTGAAAGTTTATAGAAAACAGCGTATTATGCATGTAGGGAGAGGAATTGGAGTGAGACAGGAGTAGTTTATCTACACTTTGTTATTTGATGTAATAAGGGAGTGAAATGGCAAGCCTTCATATGTAATTGGCTTTGCAAATAATAAAAAATAGACTTCAGGTATGTTATAACACATGATTTGATGCAGCATACCCATGAGCTTGAATTTTTTTTTAAAGTCAATCAAGTATAACAAGGAATTAAGCATAATTATTTTTGATAATACCTGTGTTCAATTAGGATTATATTCTGATTGGGATAATAGTATACAAAGAGATAGTGTGAAGATTTTTAGGGCCTTTCTTCCTAAAGGGAGAAAAGTATAGCATCGTTTGTAGGAATTCATAGTTACTGACTACTCAGTATCCTAGAAGATTCCTGGGTGAACTGAAAAGTTTGAGGAAAGTTTTCTCTTGAAAACTCAGAAGAGAAAAGGTTTGGGACAGAAAACTACACCTATATTAATGTTTCTCAAATTGTGCTTCTATAAAACCCTTGTGTCCATTCCCTCAAGCAGTGCTAAGATGCTCTACTAAAATTGTGCTAAGCTCGTCTTAGTTTCTGGAAGAAAATTAAGATATGCTTTTCTAAAAAATGTTTTTATTTTGTAAATTACTCTAAAACTTTTATAAGTGTTAACTCATTTTTATCATAATCTGGTATAAGATGTCTGACTTGGCATATAATTATGTTTTTAGTTATTTTCTATTTAATATCAGTATTTTCTTTTTTGTTTTTTGATAGAGATAAGGTCTTGCCCAGGCTTGTCTTGAACCCGTGAGCTCAAACAATCCTCCTGCCTTGGCCTCCTTAAGTGCTGGAATTACAGACATGAACCACTGAGCCTGGCCCTCATATCAGTATTTTCTGTGCTTCTCAAAGGGCACTATGATTTTAAGTGCTTTGCCATCTGACCCGGCTTGCATTCACTCGTCTTAGTACATAGGCTCTCCTTAAGTATTCTTTGAGGTAGCATACTAAAACGATTTACAGGAGGCTTGGAGTACAATAAAAGCATAGATGTTGGGATTAGTATACTCAGGATTCAGATTCCATCTTTGCTGTCTACTGACTTTGTGAGTTTAGACTTGCCACTTAAACTCTCTAAGCCTTGAATTTTTATTTTCCTCTTTAAATGGGGATGATAATAACTACTTCATAGGCTTGTTTGAAGATTACTTGAGATAATGTATATGACATGCTTGAACATATCATCTGGCACATAGTAAATACTAAAAAAATGATTCTTTTGAAAATTGTGGGAAGTAACAGAAGAACCCTGGGCCTTGGGCAGTCCCTTATTCAGCTCTATCTCTTTGCTTTACTTACTCTTTCTCGTTCTGGAGTAAAGTGAAAGGATAGGTACATCTGTTAATATATAACCGTCAACAGTTAAAACTTTAAAAATTGCCAATTTTTTTCAATGTTCAGTAACTCATTTGTTTATTAGTAAACAGTGCGTTTGCAAATCTAGGTCCTCATTGGCAATGGTAAAATGTGGAGATATTTTACAGAATATGTATGCCCAGCCTTCACATTCTACTATTAAAAAGCTTGACCCTGTTGGGTTCAGCAATATTCCCCAACCACCGGGCTAAAAACAGATTAGCTCACGTGTCAGTTACCTACTAGCAAAAGCCTTTGATAAGCGTTCTGTTTGCAGTTTTAATAAGTTTTGCTTTTTTATTCAGTCTTTTGAGTTATTTCGGATAAAAATCAACTATGTAAGTTAAGGACAGCTATTCAAATATTAGATTTTTTTAAAAAATATTTTTAATACAAAGGTTTTATCTATCTGATTTTTTTTTTTTTTTTTTTTTTTTTGAGACGGAGTTTCGCTCTTGTTACCCAGGCTGGAGTGCAATGGCGCGATCTCGGCTCACCGCAGCCTCCGCCTCCTGGGTTCAGGCAATTCTCCTGCCTCAGCCTCCTGAGTAGCTGGGATTACAGGCACGCGCCACCATGCCCAGCTAATTTTTTGTATTTTTAGTAGAGACGGGGTTTCACCATGATGACCAGGATGGTCTCAATCTCTTGACCTCGTGATCCACCCGCCTCGGCCTTCCAAAGTGCTGGGATTACAGGCGTGAGCCACTACGCCTGGCTTTTTTTTTTTTTTTTTTTTTTTTTTTAAGTCAGGGCCTTGCTCTGTCTCCCAGGCTGGAGTGCAGTAGTATGATCGTGGCTCACTGTGACCTTGACCACCTCCCCAGCTTAGGCAGTTCTCCTGCCCCGGCCTCCCGAGTAGTGGGATGACAGGTGGACAGCAACACGCCCAGCTAATTGTAGAGATGGGGTCTCATTATGTTGCCCAGGCTGGTCTGAAACGTCTAGGCTCGAGTGATCTTCCCATCGCAGCCTCCCAAAAGTGCTGGGATTAAAGCATGAGCAACTATATCCAGCCACTAGAATACATTTTCAAGGAAGTACTTAGAGAATGATAATAGTTGAGTGCAGCTGTGTCTTCACTAGACTGTATTCAGATGACTATATATTTCACATGATTATACAGTCATCCCTTGATATCTGTGGACCTCCCTTAGATAACAAAATCATGGATGCTCAAGTCCCTGATATGAAATGGCATAGTATTTGGATATAACCTATGTGCATTCTCTTACATACTTTAAATCATCTCTGGTATATTTATAATGCCTAATACATGTAAATGCTATGTAAATACTTATACTGTGTTGTTTGGAGAATAATGACTAGAAAAAAAGCCTGTACATGTTAAGTACAGACAAAGGTTTCTTATTTTTATTTTTATTTTCTGAATATTTTCGGTCTGTTGTTGGTTGAATCCACGGACACAGAAATCATGGACATGGAGGGCTGACTTATATTCTCCTATGGGCCAGAGGAGTTCGTACTCATTGGGACTATCAAACATTAATCAAATGGTTAAGAATTGTGATTTTTAGGGCCAGGTATAGTGGCTCACAACCTGTAATCCCAGCACTTTGGGAAGCCAAAGCAAGATGATTGCTTGAGCCCAGGAGTTCAAGACCAGCCAGGGCAACATGCCTTTACCAAAAAAAATTTAAAAATTAGTTGGGGGTGGTGGCTGTAGTTCCAGCTACTTGGGAAGCTGAGTTAGAAGGATTGCTTGACCCCAGGAGGTCGAGGCTGCGGTGAGCTCTGATTGCGTCACTGCACCCCAGCCTGGGACAGAGTGACACCATGTCTCAAAGAAGAAGGAAAGAAAAAGAATTGTGACTTTTTTCCCCACACAGAAAGTCTGTTCTTTTTTTTTTTTTTTTTTGAGACGGTGTTTTGCTGTTGTTACCCAGGCTGGAGTGCAGTGGCACAATCTCGGCTCACCGCAACCTCTGCCTCCTGGGTTCAAGCAATTCTCCTGCCTCAGCCTCCCGAGTAGCTGGGACTACAGGCGTGCACCACCATGCCCGGCTAATTTTTGTATTTTTAGTAGAGACGGGGTTTCACCTTGCTGACCAAGATGGTCTCGATCTCTTGACCTCGTGATCCACCCGCCTCGGCCTCCCAGAGTGCTGGGATTATAGGCGTGAGCCACCGCGCCCGGCTGAAAGTCTGTTCTTATTTGATATGACCATTTATTATTTATAACTCATTTCATATTTATTACATTATAAACACTTTTAAAGCTATAAACATTTCCCCCATTTTGCTGTTGTAACTATGAATATATAGGAGTGAGAAGACAAAAAATAATCCCTGTGAAGAGTTTTGTTTTTGTTTTTGTTTTTTTGGTGGTGATGAATAAGAGCAAGAATTTTAAAAACCAATATATAATAGTTGCTGTGTATAGCTTTTTCTTGGTGCTTTTGATTTATATCCAGCTTCAAATTAATAAAAATATATACAATAATGTTAATAAGATTCATTTGATTTGGTTTACCAAACTTTGTGAAATATTCTTTACCAGGAGGTTCAGCAACATCGGATGACCATGAATTTGATCCATCAGCTGACATGCTGGTTCATGATTTTGATGATGAACGAACATTAGAAGAGGAAGAAATGATGGAAGGAGAAACTAACTTCAGTTCTGAAATAGAAGATCTTGCAAGGGTAAATAACATTTAGAGCTAGGGTATGAATTGGTTATGACTTTTTTGTGGAAAGGGAAAATTTGAAATTTTGATTCTCTGTGTTTAGGAGAGAAAATTGTGTTATATATCAACTATACTGAAAAATTCTATGTGATCATAGGTGGAATATTTAAAATTTGAAATGGAAAGCTGTTAAAAACAATAACTTTATTATGTGAAGTAACAGAATTCACAGTTGCTTTGGAAAACATGAATTATTAAAGGATTCTGCTATAAAAGGTGGTCTGGTAAAAAACGGCCTATAAAAGGATTCTACATTGCTTCTTATATACCATTTGTCTGTCCCCAGTTACTGTATCTTTTATTCTCCTTCAGAGCCAAAAATGTCTTACCATTTCCTCATTTTCCATTCACTACACAAAGTGCTCTAGATTATCTCCACCTCTTCCTATCAAAGTGACCAGTGACTGTCCTTGTTATATCGTTTGTTACATTCACTTTTCTCTCTCTAGCTTACTTTTTCTCAGCAGTATTCAATGCAGTTTAACACTCCCTTCTTTTACTTTAATTCTGAAGTACACTACTGCCTGATGTTCTTTATTGTTTCTGTTCCCATTCAATATCTTTTTCAGACTCTTCTTCCTTTACTGAAGATTTACATGTTGGCAGTATTTAATTCTCAGTTTGGACCTTTTTTTCCTCATCTGTTTCTGTCTGAATCAGTGCTCCTCAAAATGTAATATGAGGGTCAGCTGCATCAGAATTACCCGTGTACTTATTTTAAAAAGCAGATTTTTAGCCCTCTCCCCAGGCATTCTGAATCAGAGTCTCTGGAGGTGGAGTTCAGATCTACATCTTCATTAAATAACTTGGCATTATATGTACACCAGATTTGAAAATTACTACGCTGTGTGATTTAATTTATTCCCATGGTGTCTATATTCTTTAGTTTATGTTTCTAGCATTAATCTGTTTCCTGTCTCCAGTTTTATCTACCTTGACGTTTCTACTTGCTTATCTCAACAGACATCTCTAATTTATAAATGTCCAAAACAGAACTATTGGCTGTTTTTTCTCTACTTGTTCTTTCCCTGTCCTCTCTGTCAGTAAAAAGTGGCACTACTATTTACCCTGTTGCCTAAGTCAGAAACCAGTGAGTCATTTTCCTTCTCTTTCAGTATCTTATTTGTAAAACCTATTATTTCTATCCACAAAAATACCCCTTAGCCAACTCTTTTGCTCCACTGCTGCCTAGGTTGCCGTTATTTCTAGCCTAGACTATTGCAGTAGCTTCCTACCTGGTTTCCCCATTTCCTCTTTTATCATTTTTCTCCTGATAAATTTCCACCCAGCAGCTATGATGTTCTTATCAAAATGTAAATCAATTTATATCAACCTCCTGGCTTCCTGTTATATCCAAAAAAAACCCAAACCTCTCAACCAGGCCAGCAAGGCCACCTTCATGATAATGGCCTCTCATCTATGTATCACACCGCCTGTGTTATGCTATAACCACACTAGCTGCTTTTGTTGTTAAATAAGCAAGTTTCTTCCTGCTTCAAGGATTTTTCAGCTTATTCTCACTCTCGTATATGCATCCCAAGGCTGGCTCCTTATCTTCTGGTTTTGGTGGTGTCTCCTCAGAATAGCAGCCTTTCCTGCCCCCTAATTCGCTTTTAATTAATTTTTGTTTTGTTTTGTTTTGCCACTGTATCCTATTCAATGCTTTCTTTAGTGTTAGGACACAATTTGTAATTGTTTCTTTAATTTATTTTCTGTACCTCCATTGGTTTTGTGAGGATAAAATGAAATAAAATGACTGTGTTGTTCACCAGCATATTTCATGGTACCTTGCAAGAGTGGTCACTCAAAAGTATTGTATGAATGAATGGATAAATCAGTCTGGTATGTTCTACTAAAATTTATCATGCATATGATTTCCTGTACTCCCATGATAAAAAAGAACATAAAAAGTAAGACATACATAATGTCATGGAAATGAATGCTTATACTTTTATGGTATTAAAGACCTATGTCTTATAATTTTAGTTTGTAACTTTTTAAAGTATACATTTAGAGCTTAAAAAGGAGTTCTGTTAATATGTATCCAAGTCTTGTCAGTTGATCCCATTGTGAGATTAGAGCTGGCTTTGGGATTAGATCATTTAGTGATTACAGCTGACTTAATCCACTATGTCTGAATAATTTAATATGTCAAAGATGTATATTGGTTATCACAAAAGTCTTTGAAGAATGGGTTAAAAAGCATATGAAGGGCTGGGCATAGTGGCTTATGCCTGTGATATCAGTACTTTGGAAGGCCAAGGCAGGAGGATTACTTGAGGCCTGGAGTTCAGGACCAGCCTGGGCAACATGGCAAGACCCCCATCTCTACAAAAAATTTTTTTTAAAGATGAGTTATGCATAGTGGCACGCACCTTGTAGTCCCAACTATTCATGAGGCTCAGATGGGAGGATTGCTGGTGCCCAGTAGTCTGAGGCTGCAGTGAGCTATGATAGCACCACTGCTCTCCAGCCTGGGTGACAGAATAAAAACGGCACTGCTATTTACCATTTTATTTTTCAGACACTGTCTCTGAAAACAGGGCACTTGAAGAACTCGGAGTCATAGCTATTCTTTAAAAGTAGAAAGCTGGGAAGCGATTCAGAAGACAGTTAACTATTATTTACTTGGATGATTCAGAATCTAGATTGATTTAACAATCACAGTCACTTCATGTATTTGTGAAGTTTGTCTATACTCACAGACGCATCTATCACTTCAGATACATTTTTTCCTTCTGAATAACCATCTGTGGGATAAAAGGTAAAGGAATAAAATCTTGTATTTTCTGTCTTATATTCTGTATTTGCTCAAATACTAATTAGCAAGAGGAAATAATCAAGTACAGTTTTCATAATGGGTTTTGAGTTAGAATGATGGTTTTTTTTTTTTTTTCTATTTCAGAAAACAGGATATTTATTAGTAGAAAATTACTAATGGGCTGTGTGAAATTTTGGTTTTCCTGTTTCTCTCTCCTACTCCTTTCTTTAGCCCCATATAATGCCTGAAAACTTGCTTTTAGGGCTGGGCGCAATGGCTCATGCCTTTAATCCCAGTGCTTTGGAGGCCAAGGCCGGCAGATCATGATGTCAAGAGATCAAGACCATCCTGGCCAACTTGGTGAAACCCCATCTCTACTAAAAATACATAAATTAGCTGGACATGGTGGTGCATTCCTGTAACCCCAGCTACATGGGAAGCTGAGGCAGGAGAATTGCTTGAACCCGGGAAGTGGAGGTTGCAGTGAGCCAAGATTGCGCCACTGCATTCCAGCCTAGTGAGAGAATGAGACTGTGTCTCGAAACAAAACAAACCAAAAACCAAAAACTTGCTTTCAGATGACCCTGGCTTAGGAAATAGATGTTAAAATAGAATTATTTATAGAGATGGGGGAAGAAAGACAGTTGAACCAATTCTTTATCATCCTTTCAACTAGATGGTCTTACACCTTCTTAGATTCTTCTCTGACTTCTCCCCAGAAACAAGTAAAGCTTTGTTTTAAGTAGCACAGAATGCTTTCATCAATAACCTGAAGCTAAGCAATATTTCGGGGCCAATTTGTTGGATTGCCCAGAGTTATTAACTCTTTAGGTATGAACCAAACAAAATTGTTTTTGTTTTTATTTAAAAAGTGAATACGATTTTATTTTGTTGGTTACTAGTTTGCTATTATAGAAGCAAAACATTAGTTATGTCAGGGATTGATAAAGTGTTTTTCACCTTACACTTTGGTTGCGTGAAATGGATTTTTGATGTATTGTGGCAGAACTCTGACTTCATTCAGGAAGTATCAGTAACTGCATAGCATGTGGTTTTAAGTTTATTCAATTTGAATTTTAGAATTTTCAGGGAAAACTAACTTGATAGAAGTTTTGATGTGTATTGTTACATTTGTATGCATGGATCATAGCAGTATAAAAAATAACAATTAAGTGTTTTAATAAAATTGGGTATTTAAGTTATTTATTGTGGTGATCTTAGAGGGAATATCAAAACCATTCTTATAGTAAATAGTCTTTGTTTTGTTTTGTTTCTTGAGACAGAATCTCACTTGGTTGCCCAGGCTTGAGTGCAGTGGTGCGATCTCGGCTCACTGCAACCTCCACCTCCTGGGTTCAAGCAGTTCTCCTACCTTAGCCTTCTGAGTAGCTAGGATTACAGGCACATGCCACCATGCCCAGCTAATTTTTATATTTTTAGTAGAGATGGGGTTTCACCATATTGCCCAGGCTGGTCTCAAACTGCTGGCCTCAAATGATCTGCCCATCTTAGCCTCCCAAAGTGTTGAGATTACAGGCGTGAGCCACTGTGCCTGGCCGTAAATAGACTGGTTTGCTATACATAGAAACACTTGAATTTAAGTCTGTTTTCCAAATGAACTGTTAAAACTCAGAGACTCTGAATGGCACAATTGTGGCAGTCCATTGGGAAAAGAAAGGTCAAGATTGCCGTATCTTTATGTATTTAGATATATTTTTAAAAATCACACTGTAACAGTATCAGTACTTAATATGTCCTTTTAAAGTGCTAGATGTTCCATCCAGTGAATCTCCAGAGCTAGAGAATAATTAAAAGGTGAGAGATTGCAGTTTTCGGAAGTATATACACAACATTAATTACAGTTAGAAAATAAATCTTAGCTTGGGGATTATAAGGAAGAGTTCACTGCCTCCATTCCTATATAGTTTTATCTTCTAGTCAAATCCCATCCCCAAGAGGTTGGTTACCTTAGGAACAATCTCTTCAGTTCAGTATGGATGTGGTCCCTTAGGCCTTCTTGGCTGGAAATCAGCCTCTTCTCTTCTTCCTCTCTTCATTAGCATTTTATTGGTAAGTCAGTACAACAATTATAAGAAGAGTACTATCTATGTCCACTAAGTGGCCCTGACTTGAAGGTCAGCATCTGCCATTTCTTAATGACTAACTTCCTGATGTGAGGAAGAAGGAGCTAGGAGCTAGCACCCCTTATGCAGCTAGTAAGTTGTATGCCACTCCAACCTTTTAACATGTATGTTGTGTTTGATAATTTTACCCTATTGTCTTGAAATTAGGGCAGACTAAACTTGAGATGTAATATATAGCGTTTATCCTTTTTGAGACAGGGTCTTACTCTGTTGCTCTCCCAGGTTCATGTGATCCACCTGCCTCATCTCCTGTGTATCTGGGACTATAGGCGCACACCACTATGGTTGGCTAATTTTTTATTTTTTTGTAGAGACAGGGTCTTGCTCTGTTGCCCAGGCTGGTCTCGAACTCCTGTGTGCAAGTAATCCTCCCACTTCAGCCTCCCAAAGTGTTCGGATTATAGGAGCGAGCCACCAAGCCTGGTCGATTTATCTTTTAAAAAGTTCATTTCTTGCCCGGGCGTGGTGACTCAACGCCTGTAATCCCAGCACTTTGGGAGGCCGAGGCAGGCGGATCATGAAGTCCAAGAGATTGAGACCATCCTGGCCAACCTGGTGTAACCCCTTCTCTACTAAATATACAAAAATTAGCTGGGCCTGGTGTTGCTTGCCTGTAGTCACAGCTACTCGGAGGCTGAGGCAGGAGAATTGCTTGAACCTGGGAGGTGGAGGTTACAGTGAGCCAAGATTGTGCCACTGCACTCCAGCCTGGCAACAGAGTGAGAATGTCTCAAAAAAAAAAAAAAAAAAGTCCAGGCCAGGCGTGGTGGCTCACGCCTGTAATCCCAGCACTTTGGGAGGCCAAGGCGGGTGGATCACGAGGTCAAGAGATCGAGACCATCCTGGGCAACATGGTGAAACCCCGTCTCTACTAAAAATAACAAAAAATTAGCTGGGCATGGTGGTGCGTGCCTGTAATCCCAGCTACTCAGCAGGCTGAGACAGGAGAATTGCCTGAACCCAGGAGGTGGAGGTTGCAGTGAGCCAAGATCGTGCCCACCCTCAGTCAGCCTTCCTTTAATTTATGCAGACATGATTGTCCCTCCTTTTGTTACAGTGTTAGACAATGCACTTCTTAAAGTATAATCTGCAACTATAGTATATATTCCTTTTTAAAAAATTATTTAATTTTTTAGAGACAGGGTCTCATTCTATCATGTTGACTGGAGTGCAGTGGTGCAGTCATACCTCAAGCAGCCTCAACCTCCTGGGTTCAAGCCTTCTTCCCCCCTCAGCCTCCTGAGTAACTAAGACTGCGAGTGTATGCCTCCGTGCCTGGCTACATTTCTGTATTTTTATTCATTGTGTACTATGCCCACTTTGCTTACTTCTCACAATTTATCAGCCCTCTTACTTCACATTATAACAGGATGCTGTATACTTAACCTGACATTAGATTTTGAAGAAGGCAGTATATATGCATATGTACGGAAGGGCAGTGTAAAGTAGTGAGTTAGACTGCCTGGGTTCATAATCCAGCTCTACTACTTACTTCAGTATGTGACTTAGGATAGATTACTTAACATTGTTAAACCTCAGTTGTTATTACAAGAATAATATATCTAAAGCACTTAACATAATGTTTGGCACATAATAAACACAAAATAAATCTTAGTAGTTATGTCATTCATAAGATTCTCAAAAAAGGTCTCTGACCTATAACTGAACATTTACCACTTGACCCATAATTTTATTTTTTTCCCCTTTTTATACTTTTTTAACTTACATTAATGGGAATAAAACACTGTGCCACTTTATTGTGATGTTTCAATTTAAGTTGAAGTAAGCCCTTGAGTAACTGGTAGAGTGCAGACTTTGGTAATAAAAGCTAATGAGAAAGACAGGCCCTGATATAATAGTGTACTACTGTTAGCCAAGGTTTATTCATCCTTAAATCTTTTTTCAGAGGGAAATAACAGAATATTTGCTGTACACGATATCCTTACTGTTTATAGCATCAGAATTTGGGGGTGCAGAGACAGAAAGTCTGTCTGTAACTAGGTTAGGCAAAATGAAGAATTTCATGTAGGTCTCATGGAATTTCATTAAAGGAGGGATATATCTGCTCCCCAGGGACTCGAGTGCCACCAGATTTATTTTCTCTGTTTTTGCTCTTCTACGTGGTTGGCCTCTTTGTTTTTGAGAGAGTTTTGCTTTGTCACTCAGGCTGGAGTGTACCAGTGTGATCTTGGCTCACTGCAGCTTTGACCTATCTGGTGGAAGCCATCCTCCTGCCTTCCAGGTAGCTGGGTCTGTGGGCATGTGCCACCACAACCAGCTAATTAAAAAAAATTTTTTTTGAGAGATGGGGTTTCGCCGTGTTGCCCAGGCTGGCCTCAAACTCCTAAGCGCAAGTGATCTGCCGACCTTGGCCTTCCAAACTGCAAAGATTACAGGCATGAGCCACTGTGTCCCACCTGACTTCTCTTTTCAGACCAACTGTCTTCATACGATGCTGTCAGTTCCTAGGTCTCCCACATTTACTACTTGAGACAGTCTGTGCTGCTTTCTTTAGCTGCTGTTGATAAAATTCCAGAAATGAAGTATAGACAATCTTAGGTCACGTGCCCACTCCAAATCTATGGCCAGGGAATACAGTGATTCCAGTTATGTCAGCTACTGTGGTCAAGGAGGTGAACTTTCAAGAAAAATAAATTCTCGGAATGGAAGAAAGAACATTACATATGAGAAGACAAGTACAGAATAGAAGAGAGTAGGATAGGTTTAGAGGGGAAGTAACAATAATCTTTACATAAAAATACTAGTTTATGCTTGCTTAATCTTTAAGTACTTCAGTTAGTACAAAGTAGGAACACAAATACATGCTATTGCAATTTGAAACAAGTTTCCTCAGCAAAATTGATTCTGGTTCTTAATGTAGTTGTAGCCCAGAGTTTGCTGCAAGATCTTCACTTTTACCTTAGATTAAATAAGAGACTTTCATACTCTCATGCTTCAACTTGTATTTTTGGTGGCGATGACTTTTTCTTTGTTGCTTACTAAGCTGATATTACTAACCTGATATTGGGTGATAGCTTAAGTTACAAGTTTAATACTATTAAGTAACCATTTTCTTTTCTTTCTTTCTTTTTTTTTTTTTTTGGAAGACAGGGTCTCACTCTGTTGCCCAGGCTGGAGTGCAGTGACAGAACAATATCGGCTCACTGCAACTTCTGCCTCCTGGGTTCAGGCATTTCTGCCGCTGCCTCCCGAGTAGCTGGGGTTATAGGTGTGTACCACCATGCCTGGCTAATTTTTGTGTTTTTAGTAGAGATAAGGTTCTACCATGTTGGCCAGGCTGGTCTCAAACTCCTGACCTCAAGTGATCTACTTCCCCACCCACTCCCCCCGACTCCCAAAGTGCTGGGTATACGGGTGTGAGCCACTGTGCATTTTCTTCATTGAATAAATAAGAGTATTTTGTTTACATGTGATAAAACCCATCTAAAAATAACCTTGAGTAAAAGGAAACTATTAGAAGGTATGTGAGTGTGCAGTTGGGTCCAAGGACCAAGGAATATGTGGAACCAGGGATTCAGCATCACCAGGACCTCCATCACCCTCTAATCCCTGATTGAATACTGCTGGGTCTCTTCAGTTTTTTCTTTTCTACTACTACTAATTTAATTTAGGTTCTGATCATAATACAGGTGAATGTGCAGTGAATGATAGCAATGGACTTCCCCTTGGCTTGGTCTCCTTGGCAAGCAAACTAAATGTTTCCCTGCCTGAGTTCATGTTGAGTATTTTGTTGTGTGTGTAATTTACCCTAAATACTTCCACAGTGTCAGTAACTATTCAATAACTACTCTCAAATTGAGGCAAGAGTAAAACATAACCCTTTAAAAATCAGGTAAAACTAGAGAAAGTAGGTAGTAATCCTGACTTTCATTAATCTATAACTGCTCTTTCAGTAATGTATGGCCTTCTAAAATGATACATCTTTTTGTTGTTGTTAGTTACTATAAATGATATGTCTGCTCCAATCAGGTTGACCAGATTATTCATTTTTGTTGCTGTACCTGTGTATTTGTCATTTGCTCTGACTTCAATGACTTTCTCCATTTGTGCCAGTTCTATTATGATTGTAATTGAAGCATTTTCCTCTAAATGCACTGTGATCAGTGCACTTTTGACTCTCTATGTTCTCTGCTTAGTCAATATTGGAAGTGTCGGAGAATTTTTCTTTGAGAAATGAATTCTATTCTTTTTTCTTTTCCTTCCTTCCCTTCCTTCCCTTTTTCTTTTCTCTTTCTCTCTCTCTTTCTCTTTCTCTTTTTCTTTTTCTTTCTCTCCTTCCTTCCTTCTTCCCTCCCTCTTTCCCTCCTTTCTTCCCTCCCTCGCTCTCTTCCTTCCTTCCTTCCTTCCTTCCTTTGAGTCTTACTCTGTCACTCAGGCTAGAGTGCAGGTGACACGATCTTAGCTCACTGCAACCTCTGCCTCCTGGATTCAAGCAGTTCTCTTCCCTCAGCCTCTTGAGTAGCTGGGACTGCAGGTGTGTGCCACCATGCCCAAGCTAATGTTTTTTGTATTTTTAGTGGAGATGGGCTTTTGCCTTGTTGGCCAAGCTGGTCTCGAACTCCTAACCTCAAGTGATCTGCCCGCCTCAGCCTCCCAAAGTGCTGGGATTGCAGGCGTGAGCCACTGTGCTTGGCCTGAGAAATGAATTTTTGTGAAGTGAGTCATACTTCTCATCTGTATATCCAATTGGGAAAAACCTTAATCTATAATTATCAGACATTCTACATTCTTGACAATGGTAACAAAGAAAAATTATTTTCCATGTAGCTAATATGTCACCTATTTTTTTTAACAAATATTTTAGCTAGGTATCATATATCATATGATAAGCATTATTAAAGATAATGTTCAAGTTTTATTACCTCCCATTGGAAAGGGTTATTTGCAAGTATCTTATCCTAGACCTGTGAGATTAGTGGTTTGCAAGGTGGTCTCATACCAGCAGTATTAGCATCACCTGAGATTATTTTTTTAAATGCAGGTTCTTGGGCCTCACTGGAGACTTACTAGATCAGAAACTTGGGTGAGGCTCAGCAGCTTGTTTTAGTAAGCCCTCCAGGTAACTCTGATGCCCTTAGTAAGACAGACCAATGGTAGAGAGCCTGGGGGCATTTATTTGATTGATAATACACCTCTTTTTTTTTTTTTTTTTTTTTTGGAATGAACCAAGTATCATGGTCTTGTCAGAAGATGAGTTCAAAACAGAGCATGGTTGTATAATTAGCTATGTGGTTTCAAAGGATTAGTTAACACAGTTACAAAAATTAAAGTAGTAATAGGAGAGTTTTGAGGATTAAGTAAATGATGGAACAAGCTCTTCATGAACTCTTAAGGCCTATGTAAATTTTAGTTGCAAACTGTTAAGCTAAAGTTGTTTTCCTTTTTGGGGCCCTTATTCATACTAGTGACTTTATTCATACAGTGAAATCAAAGCACCTATCACAAATGTGTGACACATAGAAGACACTTTATGGCAGGTATTTGTTATTCTTGTGTATAAAACTAGCTTTAGGCTGGCCATGATGGCTTATGCCTCTAATCCTACATTTTGGGAAGCCAAGGTGGGTAGATCGCTTCCCTAGTGTCTAGGTATTTGAGACCAGCATGGGCAACATGGTGAAACCCTTTCTCTATGAAAATACAAAAATTAGCCAGTCATGGTGGTACACATTTATGGTTCCAGCTACTTGGGAGGCTGAGGAGGGAGGATCATTTGAACCCCGTGGGTTGAGGCTGTAGTGAACTGTGGTTATGCCACTGCACTCCAGCCTGGATGACAGAGTAAGATCCTGTCTCAAAAAAATAAATAAATAAAACTAGCCTTTTTGTTATCTTTGTCTTATTGCACTTCTACCTCTTATTTTGAAGTTTTGTTTTAGTTCCTAAGTACTGACTCCTCAGATTCCCAAATCAGTGTCCTGTACCAGGTCCCCAGTACATGGACCAGATGCTTGAACACTTAAAGCACTGTTGGTGTTGTACTTTGAGAACCACAGTATAAGAGCTGTCAGTTGTTTGCCAGCTGGTTATTTAGCTGGAGTGGCCATACCTTGCCTTGATAACGTTACCACTTTTCAGGTTGTACCTTCATGCAAATCATTAGAGGTCTTGGAAATGATTTATCTTTCCGAAATAGATCCTACAAACTCATTCATAACCAGAATATCCATTTGTAATGTGAAATAGAATGCATGACACTTTCTTCCCATTTCTTCATAAGAAAATTTTTCCAAATTATAATCATTAATTTCTTCTTGCACATGGATTTTGAGTGAAGGTGGTAATCCAGTCTGATTTACCCATACCCATTGTGGCAGTGTGTTTAACACATGAGCCAGACTTATTTCTTTTTTTCTTTCCATAACTGCTGGAGAAATATGAACCATGACTTATTTTATGATTACTCTTTTTTTTTTCTAGCTTCTAAACTGATGCTTTTCTGACTTCAGAGCTTGTACATTGTATGTGTGTGTACATGAGTGTATACTATTTTCACATGATTTGGATTAAATTTTCTTTTTATAATCAGAATTCTGTCATGTTTCCCTGATACTGTACATTTCTTGTTTACTGGTTAGAGAGTCTTTTGTATAGAAAGCTGATTTCATTTCATTGCATATGGACATTTGTTTTTCATCCACAGAGGGTCTGTTTTTGTGTGGATTGAGGGAAGTCCCTGGCTGAGGCACCATGGTGTATTGATATGTGTATGGGCTTTTGGAGTTAGACTGTTTAAATCTGGATCTACTGCTTGTAACTTGTGTGATTTTTTTTTTTTTTTTGAAGAAATGCTTATTCTGCCAGCCTTGATAGATGTTAAGGATTATAAGAGATGATTTTATATGTAAAGGTAGATAACCATAGAAAAGAATATATGGTTAATGTAATCCATTATTATTTCTGTATATTATTACTGGTTTGTTTGTGGGGTTTTTGTTGTTTTTTTTTTCATGTGTTCGGGCTGAGCTGTTAATTTCATCTCCCTTTCTGAGTTTATGTATAGTCTATTTCTCATTGTTCTGTTTCTCCACCTTTAAATTTTTAAGTATGGTAATTATTAAGAGTGGGCATCCATGCATAGTGTTAACTGACATTGTGCATATACTGAATTGATTGCAAAAAGAATAGTCCGTCCATGTTAGACTAAGGCCACTTTTTAATTATACTTAAAAGATCTTGTTGTCAGCAATTAGAATTGGTTGGTTTTATAGAAATACTTAAAAGATTGATATATTCCTAGGTTTCAGAAATATTTTCAGTTTTGCTTTTTATGATCTGATAATTCATGATACAGCTCTTATTCTTCAGGATAGAACAAATACTCTACAGATTTGTGGGTTATAGCCTGGGAATCAGAAATAACACTGATTCAGACATTAACTTTTATTTTGATTTATTTAGGAAGGCGACATGCCAATTCATGAACTTCTCAGCCTTTATGGTTATGGTAGTACTGTTCGACTACCTGAAGAAGATGATGAAGAGGAGGAAGAGGAAGAAGAAGGTGAAGATGATGAAGACGCTGATAATGATGACAACAGTGGCTGTAGCGGGGAAAATAAAGTAAGTCTATATACATATATTTGAGATTATAGTCTTTATTCTTGTTGAAGTTAAAGTTTTTCTTATATATTTTGATTACCTGTTTTTATAATCTTTACTCTTGTTGATTTTGTGTTAAAAATTAAGATATTACAGAAATACATAATATAAAAATTGGAAATCCCCTGTAATCTACTCCTAAGAGGTAACAGTTTGATCTTGTCATTCAAATTTTTTTTCCCAGTGCTTATTCTAATTATACCAATTTCCTAAAAAACGCTATTGCTTTTAAATAATAAAGGCTAATTGGCAGTTTGTACTTATTTTCCTTATTTTATTTTGAGATAATTTTAGATTTATAAAAGGTTTAAAGCTAGTATAGAAATTTCCTGTATACCCTTATCTCAGCTTCTTCTGAGGTTAACGTCTTGGTACAGATTGAATTATTAACCAAGCTACAGATTGAATTATGCCAGTTTTTCTGCTAATGTACTTTTTCCTGTTGCAGGACCCAACCCGTAATAACCATGTTACATCTAATATATTCATTTTAGTCTTCTACTTATATTAGAACAAAATTTATATGCTACCACCTTTCATCTGCAACAGTTTTCTTTATATCTTAAAGAAATTTAATTTATTATTCCATAGGAGGAGAATATAAAGGATTCATCAGGTCAGGAAGATGAAACTCAGTCTTCCAATGATGATCCATCACAATCTGTTGCTTCTCAAGATGCCCAGGAAATAATCCGCCCACGTCGATGTAAATATTTTGATACAAGTAAGTGTTATTGGTTGATAATATTTGAATATAATTTTTACTATTTTAGGTATTACCCAAAATGCTCATTTTTTAACTGGTCTTTGAATTCATTTAGTCTGAAATTTTTTTCAACAGTAAATGGATTTTGTTGTAAGTTATAAATTTAGCAATGCAGGGGCCCTGTTCTTAGTGAATATGCTACAGTAATTGTAGCATGTACTACTTGACTTTGGGTGTATTTTTTTTTTCCTTGCCCTGTCTTTAAATGTTTGTTTCATGGTCACATTTTATTTCTCATAGTCTTTCCCTTAGTTTACATTTTTTACTTTCTTTACCTCTTAGCCTGTTTTAGGTATATTTATAAGTACACCTAAATTTCTCTACTTTAAAAGGAAGAAAAACACTTGAAGAAAAATAAACTTTCATGAAATATGTAGTAAGATAATATTATCTTGATTCTAAATCAGTTTTTTCCCCTAAGTTTCCATAGGAAATCATTTCATGAGAATACAGTTATGTAGAAAGTTCATGGGTTTTTGGTTTTGGTTTTTTAAGTGATAGGGTGTTAATTATTTGGTTAGAAATATCTTGGCTTAATTCATTAGTTACCTTTGAGCATATCCAAATATTTGACGATAGATGTAAAAATAATATATAGATATATAGATGTAGACAGGATAAGCAGTCATTTTATAGTATTGGTGTCTTATTTATTCTAGATAGTGAAGTAGAAGAAGAATCTGAAGAAGATGAAGATTATATTCCATCAGAAGACTGGAAAAAGGTAGTTAGAACAATATTTTCCCAAAATTTAGATAAATTAATTTTTTAA
This sequence comes from Saimiri boliviensis, assembly GCF_048565385.1. Classification (NCBI taxonomy): domain Eukaryota; kingdom Metazoa; phylum Chordata; class Mammalia; order Primates; family Cebidae; genus Saimiri; species Saimiri boliviensis. The sequence goes on from NC_133459.1 coordinate 65,277,119, forward strand.
AAAAAGCCTAGTGTCATTATTATTTTTTTTTTTACTAGCCATGTATATTGACAAAATTAATGTAAGCCCTTTTATGACATTTTAATGTTTGGTAAATGTTCAGATTCTTTCTTAAGACATCTAGGTTAGAGATACATTTATCTTTTTATAAAATAAAATGAATTGAAAGAATTGGATTTTGTTGAGGAAGTCAGCACTCTTAAGACTATTTATGGCCGGACACACCTGTACTCCCAGCACTTTGGGAGGCTGAGACAGGCGGATCGCTTGAGCTTGGGAGTTCAAGACCAGCCTGGGCAACATAGCGGGACCCTGTCTCATTTTATAAAACAAAACAAAAAATAAATAAAACAAAAATCCACATTTCTGATTTAGTCCTGAACTAGTGCTGAATTAGGCTTTTGTTGCCCTGTAAAAAGTATCACATACATATTTTTCAGTATAATGGAAAGCATTTATGGAGGCTTTGATATTTGTTAAGTAAATTTTGTTTAATAGTTGTATTGCAAGTTTTTCATTCTATATTTATAAAAGGAAAACTCTCCAAATGATTGAATTTAATGTTGACATTTATAACTGATAAGCATATTGTATGAAGAAACAGATTTGGCTTCTTTTTCACTATGTACAACTTAATTTCTGAAATGAATCTAAAGATAATATATTGAGATTAGTTTGAATTTTAAGTTGTTGTAAAAGAACTGCAGTCTTAGGAAAATCTATCAAAATGTTAGGTAGAATTGGCTGGTTGCAGTGGTGTTTCCCCTATTGTCCCAGCTACTTGGGAGGCTGAGGTAGGGGGATCACTTCAGGCCAGGAGTTTGAGACCAGGCTGGGCAAAATAGTGATACCCAATGTCTTCAAAAAATTTTTTTATGTAGAACTAGTTAAATCATTTATATGAAAGAATGATATTTTTGTTGAGAGACAAGATAGGCCCAGTGTGTGATATGTGTAAATTTGAGCAAATGATGGAATTCAAGACAGAAAACAAGAATCATGAAAGTTACTTACTGTTCGTGTGGCCTCTTTGGGCAAGCGTTCTTTGATCCTGTTGATTCCTATATTATGCAGAAATTCAGATGAAAAAAGCTAGAAACCTTGGGAATCCTTTTAAATTGCTCTCCCACTACATATTCAAGTTTATATGTCTTCAACATATGTTGTTGTTTTTTTTTTTTAATCTGGAATGTTCAGTAGATTAAGGAGTGTTCAGTTTGATTAAGCATTCCTTTTTTTTTTTTTTAAATGAAAGAAAAAAAGCTCAGAGGTAGAACCCCTTTCATTACTGGAGGGTGTTAATTAGCCACACCTTACTCAGAAAGGATATAAATTAACCAAACCTTTCTCAGAAAAAAGATTATGTAATAAATCAGGCCAGAGTAAATGCAGATTGGTTTTTTTTGGCTATGATTTCTTGTTGTAAATAATTGTCAGGGTTCAGAGATTCATTTTTTTAAGGCTTATAAGATGAAATCAAATTTTTATAGAAACTTAAGAAAGGGAAAACAGCTTTGAAGTCAAACCTGAGTTAAGGTTATAGCTCTAGAACTTACTAATTGCGTGCTCCTGAGAAGATCAAATTTTTGAGCTTTATCTTCTTACATGTAGTATGGGAATGACAATGTCAGCCTTATGGGGCTTGCTGAAAGATTAATTGAAAATTACATATATGATACGTTTTACATAATGATCTTCAAAGAGCGATTTCCCGTCCCTTCCCTGTACTACAGAACAAATTAACAGATGAAAAGAAATGTTCTGAACTGAAGGAAAAAGTAGTGCCTATCTTTATACTAATCCAGATGTTCTCAACCCTGTTTTTATGTTAGAATCATTTGTATAACTTAGAAGTACTGAGGACCAGAGCCTTCATTCATAAATTCTAATTTAACTGTCCTGGAATGGATCCAGGCAGGCTGGGCGCGGTGGCTCAAGCCTGTAATCCCAGCACTTTGGGAGGCCGAGGCGGGTGGATCATGAGGTCGAGAGATCGAGACCATCCTGGTCAACATGGTGAAACCCCGTCTCTACTAAAAATACAAAAAACTAGCTGGGCATGGTGGCACGTGCCTGTAATCCGAGCTACTCAGGAGGCTGAGGCAGGAGAATTGCCTGAACCCAGGATGCGGAGGTTGCGGATCGCGCCATTGCACTCCAGCCTGGGTAACAAGAGCGAAACTCCGTCTCAAAAAAAAAAAAAAAAAAAAAAAAGAAGCATCCCAGCCAGGGTTAGTAACTTGACAGTCTTCTTTGGTAGGCATAGGTGAGTTAAGTTAAAAGAGGCACACGATGTGACAGTAAAGGCTCTTTATAGTAGAAGACAAAAGAGTTCCATTCTAAGAGTGGAGAAGATTTGTTGTAATTTTGTTTCTTTTTGGAAAACTGATCATGAGAAAGATTGGTTTTTCTTACAGGTATAGCAGTAACTTTATTACATAAAGCACATCTTTGAAGTTGTACTGGATAAAATGAGATCCTCACGTCAATTGGGGTAACAATAGCAGGAAGGAGACTTTTCAAATCCTAAGAGTTATCTAAACTTTTAGACCATGATTTTGTACCTTTTGTGCCCAATTTTGAAAATGCCAGTAAATGTGTTCTTAACATTTAGCCATCAGACAGAAGAGCGTTCATATAATCTCGGTCTCCTTGAGTTGTGATATTTCACCAGTGGTAGTTTCCAGTTGCTTTTCAGAACAGCAAGTTTCACCCAATCTGTCATTTGACTATATATATTTGATACTGGATTTCCTATTTAATTATATTTGTAGGGAGGAGGTTACTTTCTCATTTTTTATTGTTTTAATAAAAGTCAAGCCATAACCTGCTTATCTATTTTGTTTAGAGTTTCATTCATTTGGCTCCTACTGAGCTTTATACAAACCCTTTTTGTTATTTTTCTTAACCTTGAAGCTCTATTTTTCAGACTTAAGTGTATGTCAGAATCATTTAGATAGCTTGTGATTGAGTCCTGTCCCTAGAGTCTGTAGGTCTGGGGTGGGGCCTGAGCATTTGCATTTCTAACAGTTTCCCATTAGCCATGTGTGGTGGCATGTGCCTGTAGTGCCAGCTACTTAAGAGCCTGAGGTAAGAACATCACTTGAGCCTGGGAGGTCAAGGCTGCAGTGATCCATGATCATTCCAGCCTAGGTAACAAAACAAGACCTTGTCTCAAAAGACCAAAAATTTTTTAGGTGATGCCAATGATGCACATGCAGGGATCATATCTGTCTTAAGTGTAGATATTCTGAAAATACCTGAATTTGACTTTGTTTTTTAGGTGTTTTGCAGTTATCTTACTAGTAGGATTATCAGAATTCACTTTTATTTCTTTGTCTCTATATTTTGAAGTAAAGTTTGTATTTATTGTTTACATTGCATTTCACTCATTATTACTAATATTTTCATCCAGTCATTATTTATTGTCATTCATCTTCACAGTACTCCTCTGAGGTATTTAATTGCTATGTATTTGTATTTTATGACAGAGAAACCAGCAACAGTTTACTAAGATGGTGAAGCTAAAAAATGGATATAAAGTCTGTGTTACTAGATCTTACTAATGTTTTACGTTATTTTTGAAATAGGAGATTATGGTGGGCTCCATGTTTCAAGCAGAAATTCCAGTTGGCATTTGTAGATACAAAGAAAATGAAAAAGGTGGGTTATTAGTAAAGTTACCTAGCTGAATTTATGCTTTCAGTGTAGTGATCTGTTACTTTATATGTAAAATGTGATAAAAGTATGACAGCCTACTAAGTAACCCCACTGTAACCCCATTGCTTTGTGAAAGAGAACCCTTCATTGTTTCTGTGAGAAAAAATACGTTTACTCAATTATTTCAGTTTTGTCTATAGTATAGCGTAGCCAAAAAAAGAAAAAAGTGAATGCTTTTTTTTCATTTTGAGTGACTTACAATGTTCAACAGTTTTTTACTTTTTTCCCTATATTTTCAAAGTTCTGTACTTTAATCCTTTTCTAACCTTTATAATTTACTTTTGTAACGGCCATTTTATATCAGTGAAAGGAATTAAAAACAAACTTGAGAGTAAACAACGATATAAAAAGCTTATTTGCTTCTGAAACTTTCAGTAAGCAAAACGGAATACTTACTAAAATGGAGTACTTTGATATTTGTGTTTTTAAAATAATTTGAAACAACTTGTATACTTACATTTTACATGATTTTTAAAATTTCATTTGAAAGTCCTAAGGTAAGTCATACTTCAATAACATGTAATACTTGAAGATTTTTTTTTTAAAGAGTCTGCTTTAGATTATTAACATCATGTGAGTTCCAGAAAGAATGTTGTGTATGTGTGCTTTTAATGAGTTCATGTGCAGTGTGACATCACTCAGCACTAGAAATCTTTCTTAATTTCTTTTATTTCAGTTTTCTTCACATTTCAACTTAATATACACAAAGCCCTTTGGAGTTTTATTAATAGAAGTTTTTTTTGTTGTTTATTTCTTTTTAGCATTCTCTCCAAAAACTTACTTTATATTCTAAGTATGCACCTACTCTCAGGGCAAGCAGCAGGTCAGAGGCAGTCAAGGGAACATCACAGGCCAGTACAGTTTTTGTGATAGCAATATGTTTTAATACATCATTTAAATGTTTAATAGCTAGCATTTATTTTTCAAGGTAATTACTGCAATGTATAGGGACATTGAAGGTATCAGTATGGAGTGACTTTATTGTATATTGAAATTCTATACATATGATATGTTCTGTGAACAATTGTGTGCACAAATAAATGATCTGTTGGCTTTTGTATTTACTTTTGTAATTAAATCTCAATTTTATGCTTTACTTATATAGTGGTTAGCACATGTTCACCATTGAGTTTTTTTTCTGCAAATAAATGAACTGAAAGTTAGACATTTGTTTCTTCTTATTAAATTTCTTTTAAATTTTGACAATAAAAGATAATTGTGCCTATTTTATACTTACATTTTAGTACTTATATTATAGTTGAAGGTAGTTTTATCACAATATACTTCGTTTTTTTATTTTAGTATGTTTTATTGTATCTCAACAGTGAATAATGATTACATTCTCTTATTTTTTATGCTTAATTTTAATTTTTTATTTTTGTGGGTATATAGTAGGTGTATATAGTTATGGGGTACATGAGATGTCTTCATACAGGCATGCAATGTGTAATAACCACATCATGACAAATGGGATATACATCCTCTCAAGCATTTATCTTTTGTGTTACAATCTAGTTATACTCTTTTAGTTCTCTGAAAATATACAATTAAGTTATTATTGATTATGGTTACCCTGTTGTGCTGTTAAATACTAGGCATTATTCATTCTATTTTTTTGTACCCATTAAACATCCCTACTTCTCTCTAACCCCTCCCCCACACCCACCTCCCCAGCTTCTAGTAACCATCCTTCTGCTCTGTCTCCATGGGTTCAGTTGTTTTTACTTTTAGATCCCACACATAAGTGAGAACATGTGATGTTTGTCTTTCCATGCCTGACTTTTTGCTTAACATAATGACCTCCAGTTACATCCATGTTGTTGCAGATGACTGCATCTCATTCTTTTTTATGGCTGAATAGTACTCCATTATGTATAAGTACCACATTTTCTTTATCCATTTATCTGTTGATGGACACTTTTTTTTTTTTTGCCATATATGTGTATTCCTTTGAGAAACATCTATCCAGATCTTTGCCTGTTTTTAAATCAGATTATTAGACTTTTTTCAATAGAGTTGTTTGAGCTCCTTATATATTCTAGTTATTAATGCCTTCTAAGATTGGTAGTTTGCAAGTATTTTCTCCCATTCTGTTTGTTGTCTCTTTGCTGATTGTTTCCTTTGCTATGCAGAAGCTTACTTACTTAATGTGATCCTATTTGTCTATTTTTGATTTGGTTGCCTGTGCTTGTGGGGTATTAAATCTTTGCCCTCAGTCCATGTCCTGGAGAGTTTCCCCAATATTTTCTTGTAGTAGTTTCATAGTTTGAGGTCTTAGATGTAAGTCTTTAATCAATTTTCGTTTTTGTATGTGACAAGAGATAGGGGTCTAGTTCCATTCTTCTACATATGGACATCCAGTTTCCCAGCACCATTTATTGAAGAGACTATCTTTTCCCAGTGTACATTCTTGGCATCTGTGTCAAAAATGAGTTCACCATAGGTGTGTGTTTGTTTCTGGATTCTCTGTTCTGTTCTATGTGTCTTATTTTTATGCCAGTACATGCTGTTTTACTGTAGCTCTGTAGTATAATTTGAAGTCAGGTAATGTGATTCCTCCAGTTTTGTTCTTTTTGCATAGGATAGCTTTGGCGATTCTGGGCCTTTTGTGGTTCCATATAAATTTTAGAAACTTTTTTTCTATTTCTAAGAATGTCATTGGTATTGTGATAGGGATTGCATTGAATCTGTAGATTGCTTTGGGTGTATGGACATTTTAACAACATTGATTCTTTGAATCCATGGACGTGGAATATCATTCCATTTCTTTGGTGTCCTCTTTAATTTCTTTTGTCAATATTTTCTAGTTCTTTCACTTCTTTGGTTAATTTCTAGGTACTTACTTTTATTTGTGGCTATTTTAAATCGGATTACTCTTGATTTCCTTTTCAGATGTTTACTGGTGGCATATGGAAATGCTACTGATTTTTGTATGTTGTTTCCTGCAACTGTACTGAATTTGTCAGTTCTCATAGTTTTTTTGTAGAGTTTTTAGGTTTTTCCAAATATAAGATCATATCATCAGCAAACAGGGATAATTTGACTTCTTCCTTTCCAATTCGAATTATCTTTGTATCTTTCTCTTGTCTGATTGTTCTGATTTTTTCATGGTTTAAATTCTAACTGAATGTTTTCCATTTTAACATGATTTTAGAAAGTATACATGTGTAATTTTTTTTCAGGAATGAGTAATTTATGAAGCGTTCTCATTTTGAGAACTTAAGCATATTAGTTTGTGTAAAGAGGATCAGACTAAACGTAGCAGAATGAGATTGCTTTGGAGGGATTGCTATGGTAAAGGGCCATTCCTCAGCTTTATAATTCTAGAAATTAAAACTCTTGTCAAGATACCCAGAATTTGTCTCCACTTAGGGGTACCCTTTACCACAAACCAAATTCGTGAAACTATTATGTAAGCCATGCTGTTAGAGATAAACCTTGTCAAAGGGACAGTGCTAATTAGTGCATTCTTATGGAAAATATTTCACAGGATATTTTTCATCAGTTTCATGACCACAGACTTTTTTTTAAGTGCTATAAAGCTAAGATATCCTGATATCTTTATTATAGGGACTACTTAACAACGAATCAGAATTCTCCTTTTCATTGATACATGGAAACCTCCTTACCTAGTATTTTGGAGAGACATTGACAATTTTTTTCTCTTTGCCATCCGATTTTTTTAATTAGGCTCCATGCAGATTATACATTCCTCATTGGTTAGTACTCCTAATTCAAAAAGTTAAATATACATGATTTGTTAGTTTATAATAATCAGGCATGCTTCTTTGGACTTGTATCTATTTTGGTTATAAAATCTCTTGAGCTATACTTAACTAACATTTTCTTAAATTCATGTACATTATTTATACTAACCACAGTGTATTTTAACCTTTTGTTTACTCATCTTTGTAGCCTTACTACTAAGTAGGTTGATCCTTGCCCCATAGGCCCTTAGTAAATATTTGGTGCCTAAGTTAATAGTGGGTGAATTATTTTCAAACTAGGATTTCCCTGTATGGTCTTGTGTACCCCAGCGATCCCGAGGATATAAGAACTTTAGTTTGTGGAGAACAGAGGCTGAGGAGAGAGTGGAAATCAACAGCAAAATATCCAGATTCATTTTATCATGGTAGTTTTATTGTACTTATAAATTAGGGTATAACTAGGATTGTACCAGCAGATTAGAAAAGGAATGATGTTGGCTGGGCATGCTGGCTCACGCCTGTAATCCTAGTACTTTGGGAGGCCAAGGCCGGCAGATCATGAGGTCAAGAGATTGAGACCATCCTGGCCAACATGGTGAAACCTCGTCCCTGCTAAAAGTACAGAAATTAGCTGGGTGTGGTCGTGCATGCCTGTAGTTTTAGCTGCTCAGGAGGCTGAGGCAGGAGAATTACTTGAACCCAGGAGGCAGAAGTTGCAGTGAGTGGCCATCGCACCATTGCATTCCAGCTGAGCTGCAGGGTGAGACTCCGTCTCAAAAAAAAAAAAAAAAGAAAACGAAAAAGAAGAGGAATAATGTTTATTAAGGAAAATTTTCTGAATATTGTCCCTTGAGCTGTACTTTAAGCAAAGTATCTATTTTTGGAAGCAAGAAAAGGTAGAAGGTTTCGAAGTGTGTGTGGGTAAGGAGACAAGATAATATATATGAAAATACTTAATACATTGCCTGGTACATAAGATATGCTTAATTAACTGTAAATTTCTTTTCATAATAAAAGAAACGACACTGTCAGTTATTCATTGTCAAAATCTTCTCAGGCTGGTTCCTTCCTGTTCACATTTATATGTTTGTCTCTTCTCTTTGAAAACAAACCACAACAACATAAGAACTTTCTTCAGCTCTACTCTCTAGGTACTCCCCTGTCTCTACCATCATAACTAAACTTTTCAAGAGTTTTCTTATTTCTTCACTTTCCATTTACTCTTCAGTTTTATCCAGTATGGCTTTTGCTTCCATCTCTCTACAGAAACAGTTCTCACAAAATTCACCTCCTTGTGAGTAAAGCTGGCATATCGTTTTCAGTTTTCATCCTCATCATCATTCAACAGAATTTAACCAGTCTTTGAAGCCATTCTTTGAAACACTTTTCCCTTAGCATCTGTGATGTTATATTCTTGGTATTTCTTCTGTTTGTGACTCTTTAATTTTATCCACGTTTTCTCCTTATCATTTAGAATTCCATAGGCTTTGTCTTATGTTATCTTTCTTTCCTTTCACTTTTTGAAGCTTGATTAGATTTAGGCTTTAATCTTCTTATAATGGAAATTATGAAGAAACTCAAATACTTTTTAAAAAGTAATGATTTTTTGTGTGTGTGTGAAAGTGATTTATATACATGATATACTCAAGCCTCACAGAAAATCTAAAGAAGAAAGTAAAATTTACCTCACATCCCACCACCAGAAATTAAGCAGTGTTAACATTTTGTGAGCATTCTTCTAGACATTTAAAAAATAATAATAATGATAGTTAAAATTATAGGATTTTAATATGTGCAAGAATGCTTGTAAAGTGTTGTAAATCCTTAAAACTAGGTGGTAGAGTTAATTGTTACCTCCTTTCACAGATGAGACAGAAGGGAAGTAATTTGCCCAAGGCCGTCATACACATAGTATGCGGTAGAGATGGTATTCAAACCAAGAGAGCTTGGAATTTACTGGTAAAGTCAAGATAAATCAGACTGGATCTCCAGGGGCATAAAGTGGTAGCTCCTCTCTGTTTAAATTGTTTAATTCACCTAGACTATAATTGTTGCCCAAAAAAGAAGTCAGCCAAGTAGTAGAACCACACTGTACCTCAGTTCTCAACATTTGGCTCTAAGTATGAGTTGTTTATTTAGTACTATGTTTTAACACAAACTCAGTTTGTCGGTTTTTAGGAATTTTTTTTAATATTGTCTTTTACTAATTTAGTATATGAAAATGATGATCAGCTCTTGTGGGACCCTGAGTACTTACCAGAAGATAAAGTGATTATATTTCTTAAAGATGCATCTAGAAGAACAGGTGATGAGAAAGGTGTAGAAGCAATTCCTGAAGGGTCTCACATAAAAGACAATGAACAGGTATGTGAATAAGAAACAACTGTTAGAACTTTGCCATACACACTTATCATGTAAATGCTTCCACTTTCAGTGTTGTTATTCTGTCCACCCAAATTTTTGTAACATTATTGGCAGGTAATCTGAGGTTATAATCCTTTTATAAGATAGCCATTGTTACCACACTGACTTTATTGTTGTGAAGCTCAAAAACGAAACAAAACCCTTGATGTTTTATTTTGCCTGTATGTACTTTTAATTCAGCTTTTTAAAATTCCTTTGGCTATCCCTAAGAAGCTGTAGATACCAAGTTGGAATTCTCATCTCAGATAATATAATGTACATGGTGAACCTGATATGTACCACGAACCTAATATAACAGCATTATCTTTTTTACCTTTTTAATAATTGTTTTTCTTTTCTGATTAAAATTATAGGAATCTCAAGAAGCTACAAAGAAGGGATTTTCATTGATATAAAATGAATTCTTTTAGTTCCTAGGATACTCTGGCCATCAAGTTTTACATATCCTACTTTGTACATATTTAAAGGTAGTTAATTAATCAGGATTGAAATCATATTTGTTTTTCTTTGGTGTTCTCTATGACATTCACTAAAGTTATTTTCCCTAAAAAAGGATAAAAACACTGGATTTTTGAAAAACCTTTACTCTTGAGAAATTGTAGCATCGAACTGTTTATAGTCCAGGTCACTTATTGAAGCCTTTTATTTTTCTAGGCTTTATATGAATTGGTTAAATGCAATTTTGATACAGAAGAAGCATTGAGAAGATTAAGATTTAATGTAAAAGCAGCTAGAGGTAAGTATAAATAGTTTTTATTCTTTTTAATGGTTTGGTAAAAATTTTTAAACTAAACTTTTCAGTTGACCTAGATACAGCCTAAACTTTAATAATACTGATTTTTCATACTTGGTAAATACCAAGTATTATACAAGTCATTATGGGGAGTGGGATTAACGTCGTCCCTTCCTTCTTCATGAGAAAATACAATCATCTAAGTAAAAATACGTACTGCCTTATGCTTTTAAGGCATGTTTATAAATATTTTATTAATTGATCTTGATAATTGCCCCATGAACTAGGTAAGTAAGACAGGTAATGCCTTCACTTGAAGGTAAAAATTGATGAGCCTAAGATCTCTAAACTAAAGTAACTTGGCTAAAGCAAACATAATTCATCAGTAATGAAGCCATGAAACAAAATTTGGATTTTTCTTTTTTGTACTAAATCTGGCTCCTACCACTCTATTCAGTAAGAGTACTGAATACGCACACACGCGTGTGTATGTGTGTAGTACTCTTACTGAATATGTAGTACTCTTACTGAAGAGTGGTAGAAGCCATGCAGTATATATATATATATGTAACAAATAAGACATACTTATTTATTTAACAAAATGTGAATGCCTTCTAAGTTCTGAGGATATAACTATAAACAAAGTCCCTTCCCCTCATGGTGCTTAGATCCTAGGTAGGGAAACTAGAAAATAGCTATGATGAATTCTTCAAGGAAAATTAGAGGGTGTTACTGAAACCTATTGTAGTGGGACTTAACCTAGTTGCGGGAGAGTATAGGGCTGTTGGGGAAAGCATTCAGAATGAAGTGGTGTTTTTGTTGGGATACAAAAAAATTATCTCAGTAAAGGGGATGAGGTAGAGGCAAGAAATAATTCTAGGCAGAGGAGAGACACCATGCACAAAGTCTGAAGAAAGAAAAGAACATGGCAAATTTAAGGAATCAAAAGGTGGCTAATGGAGTTTGATCAGGAAGAATTAAGAAGAAAGTAGCCCAAGTTAAAGCTGGAGAGGTAGGGACCAAATCATTCAAAATCCTCTTAAATAAGGAATTTTTGTCACTTTATCTTTTGCAGCAATTAGTAATAGAGCTCAGGAGTAAAATGTTTCCCTCATTTTCACCAGAAAGTTAAGTTTTATTTGCAGTTTTGTTAATATGCAGTATTTGGGGGGAATATTGCTTAACAGTTTGTTCCTCCCATCTTTGTCAGAGGAATTATCTGTTTGGACAGAGGAAGAGTGTAGAAATTTTGAACAAGGGCTGAAGGCCTATGGAAAGGATTTTCATTTGATTCAGGCTAATAAAGTAAGTAATGATAACCTCTTCTTTGCAAAAAGAAATTTAGTTGAACAACTCAAATGGTAATGTATCTTAATTTGCTATATTGTCTCGTGTTAAGGGTTTTATAATTAATATTACAATATTTTGGTATTTAGTGAGGAATTATAGTAAGACTGCCTATACTTCCTAACCTGTAATTCCCCATTGGTGACTGTTTTCAGTGCATCATACTGCAAGTGTTAAGAATTGTACTCATTTACAAGCATGTTAATCAACTTTTAGTTGGGGTGTGTATGTGCAATGCAGTTCTTCAGAGCTGTTTTCCACAATCTGTGACTAAACATTTTGTGGAGGGCCTTTGAAATAATTTGGAAACTTTAAAGCACTTTCAGCATGACATTATTTATAATTAAAATATTTATTATGGTTAAATCATGAGTGTTCTAAAATCAAATACTTAAGATTTAACTTAGTTTTAATCAACATTTAATTTTCTAGTAGCTTCTGTGTCAGTAAATCAGCTTTATATTATTATAGTTGTTATAATTTGAGGATTTTATTTAACATAATTCATGTTGATAATATCAGTCACGTAATTTATACTTCAAATAACTTTATAATTACAGATTTGTTTTGGGGTTCAGTTCTTATAGCTGAAATTAGGTAAGATTTTTAATAGTAACTATATAAATTATATAGAATAGAAAAATGTGTTGTTTCCATGAACAACAGATTAGGCCAGGCAGAATTAAAGTCTTGGAGCTTAAAGGTAGGAAATTAATTCCTAGGCTTATGATTATCACATTATTTTTAGTTAATATAGAAATGACAAGGATATTGGTTTTATGTAATTCCTTAAAGATAGCTTCTAAGTTTTGTGTAGTAGCTTGTCTAGGACCATGCTGAAAGTATCTGGGTTTTCGTCTGAGGCTCTGAATAGTCTTCTACCACATCTCTCTTTTTATACATCTGGATATGATTGGATTGTGTCTAGTTGATTTTTTTGACACATTTAATATTTTTTGTTATTAATAAAATAGTTATTATAAATCTTGTGGGTTCATATCTTAAATTTTGTTGTGCATTAACCAGTTCATTCTCCTTTTTTTTTTTTTTTAAGCAAGAACTGAGCAATGAAGAGCCCCGCTCCCAACTAGTTCGTTGTTAATTATTTTGTTGAATGTTGTTGGCACTTTACCTCAGATTACACTAATAGACAGATTTTTAGTTTTAGCATTTAGGATAACAGAAGACAGTATCATGAGTTTCAAAAATGTATACCCCTAATTGTGTTCGTATCATCTGATAATGTCAAATATAATTAACAATCAAGAAAAGGAGTGCGTTATGTGATTGGCCATGTATGATTTTGATTTTTTAAAACAGTTCATTGTTTCATGGTTGAAAAGGACAATATTTTTGGAAAAGTGTGACCTTGGCTGCTTGTAAATATTTGGGACAGTGGCATTTAAATGTTACAAAGTAGAAGTCAACTGATCTCTACATAATATACTAAGTTACTCTAGTGAACAAAAAGAGGACAGTAATTCTTTAAAAGGGAGAAGACTACAGGTAGTCCAGTGAGAGTATCAAGTTTGTTTTTATATCTGGAATTAAAGTTCAGATCTTAATCATAAGTTCTATTATGAGGGCTTTTGTTGAAAATTTTTCATAATCTTAACTTTGCATGCCCCCGAATGACTTCATCTTTTTGCTTTCGGTAAAGTACAGTTGACTTAGCTTGAATCTATCTAGAAATAAGATCCTAGAGGAGGCAAAAAGGAGCTTGTGACAATGATTTTTTTAAAGCTCTGATTGCTGTCAGTCTCAAAGCAGTATGGATCAGAGCTGTATAGTACAAACGGGAAGAAAGCAAAATACATCAACAATTGTCCTTTAGATGCAATCAGTGCTACAAAATATTTACTTGAAGAGCAGAAATTTGTGGGATAAAGAAGTAACATAATTGCATCCAAAACACATAAAGACACTAAATTCATATTGCCAGTGCAGTGGTTCATGCCTGTAATCTCAGTACTTTGGGAGGTTGAGGCAGGCAGATTGCTTGAGCCTAGGAGTTCAAGAATAGCCAAGGCAACATGGCGAAACCCTGTCTCTACAAAAAACAAAAAAATTACCTGAGTGTGGTGGCATGTATCTGTAGTCCCAGTTATTAGAGGGTATTGAGTGGGGGAAGATTACTTGTACCCGGGAGGGCAAGGCTGCAGTTAGCCATTAGCCACTGCACTCCAGCCTGGGCAACAGAACATGACTCTGTTTCAAACAAAAAAAGGAAAGGAAAAAAGTTATCAGTATTTTATTTATATACATCAGCTCTAAATCCTCAGTATTTTATATATATACATCAGCCCTACCACCAGCTCTCCTGGCTAAGTAGCCAAAAGGGATTCTGTCAACATCATTTGTTAATTCCATAGGCATTTAACATTATGTGAGGGGAGCCATTCAGTTGCACAAATAGGTACAGCACAGTAAGCCACAAGAGTAATTTAGTAAACAAAGCATTAGCATTATTATCATACTTTTAACTCACTGTGGCGTATTCCCAGACTTTCTAGAGAGTAAATTAACTGAGCCTGGATTTCTGCTGGGAGTAGTAAGAGAACCTTTCAAAAGGCAATTTAAAGGTGCACTCCCTAGGTACTCTGTGAGTAAAAGTATTTGCAAACTGGTACATTTATTTTAAACTGAATGCCACTTCCAGGTATTTTTAATACAGGAGTCTATTTTTATAGTATATTAGGATGATGATAGCCTTTTAAAAAGCACAGTGCTGAATATCTGAAGACCTGTTGCCAGCGTATTGCTTAATAGCCATGTAGAAAGAATAGCTTTCAACATAGCTGCTACAGTGTTGTATTTTATATATAGTATTATATATCAGTTAAGGACTAGCTAAATTTATTTTCAAACTTCAGATGTTTATCGTGAAGTAACTTTGTTAAAAAGGAGATTCTTAAAAAGAAGCATTTATTTCTTATAGGTCCGAACAAGGTCAGTTGGTGAATGTGTAGCATTCTATTACATGTGGAAAAAATCTGAACGTTACGATTTCTTTGCTCAGCAAACACGATTTGGAAAAAAGAAATATAACCTTCATCCTGGTGTAACGTGAGTTGAGTTAATTTTTTCCTTAAGAGCTATATATATATTTTTTTGCTAAGCTTTTCTAGATTTTTCTTAATTATGATTTTGATAATCTTGCTTTTATATACTAGATCTTAGCCAGAAGGCCGAGAAGCAATATAATCTTGCTTTTATAATAGATATTCATTAGTTTAACTTTACCATCTATTATATCTTCATATAAGGCATTTACACTTCTCAGTATCTTACAAAATATTGTAAACTACAGTTCATAAGAGACATGCATATCATTAAAGTAAGATTTAGAGCATATATTAACATACCCTTGAGAAGAAATGGATCAGAACAGCTGTGAAAGCATGTTTTTCTTAAATTCAGTTCCATTCAGTGTAAGCACATACAGTTTTTTTGTTTTATTTTATTTTATTTTATTTTATTTTTGGAGACATCTCACTCTTGCCCCCAGGTTGGAGTGCAGTGGCGTGATCTCAGCTCACTACAGCCTCCATCTCTGGGTTCAAGCAGTTCTCCTGCCTCAGCCTCTTGAGTAGCTGGGATTACAGATGGCCGCCAGGATGCCTGGCTAATTTTTAGTAGAGATGGGGTTTCACTGTGTTGACCTGGCTGGTCTTGAATTCCTGACCTCAAATGATCAACCTGCCTTGGGCTTCTAAAAGGCTGGGATTACAGGCATGAGCCACTGCACCTGGCATACAGTTTTAATCTTGTGATTGTTGGAAGGCAGTGAGAATAGGAAAAAAGGAAGACTATCTTTTCTAAAACTGTAGGACTGTATGCTCAGTGGAGGCCCTTTAAAGAGCACATGAAATTAATATTTTTCTTGGTCTAATTGACCCCAGGAACCTGAAAGCAAGATTTGAATATAGATGATATAAAAGAAAAACCATAGCAATGTAAGAAATCAGGTCAGATTGCATCTTATTTTTTGTTATAAGTTTTTTACAGAGAAAAAAACCACGTATATGGCGACTTTGCTTTTCCTAGCTTTCCTGAAGCTTTCTTCTAATAAAAGTAATATTTAAGAATTAGTAATGCAACTCTAGTTTAGTCCCAGTGACACAGATAGGGGTTGTTATATCCATTATGTAAAATGTCTGATATGCCTAATTCAGTTCCCATATTAAGAGAATTTATTGTCTTTACCTCATTCGATCTCATTTTGGAGTGAAACATTCCACTACCACTGGTAATTTATTACTTAAATACAAAGAGTATTGAACCCTTTGTCTTTCATGAATTGCTTTAAAATGTTGATTAATTGGTGGAATTAACTTTACAGTCCTATTCTTAATCATTCCCTAATGTTCACAGAATTAAAAAAAATAATGCAAAGCTGTGACTTAGTCAATGTACTCTAGTAAAGATGTTTTTAAAGCTGACCAAATATTGCCTTTGAAAGATAGGCTTGTATGTTTATTTGATCTTGCTCTTCAGACTCGGCTGCACTGTTTCTTGGTCAAGTTCATTTATAGGTGTCTCTGCTGACCACTTCCTTGGAAGGTCACATGCTCTAAAGCCCACAGTAAAATGGTTATGATTCATCCTTATGATTCACCCTTGGATATCATGGGACAATGGACTGTGTACATAGCCTCCCATTATTCACAGCTGGTGATTGCTAAAGTGGAATTTCATAAATAGCAGTATTCTAAATTTTATCTAATTGCTTAATGTTAAATTCATAAATTTTTTTTCATTGGTAGTATTCAAGCATAATGATGTAGAACTAGATATAGCTATCTGGTCTGCAGAGTATATCTTAAAATAGTCATGGCTTTCAAACTATTCTATAGGGAAAAGCAATAGTAACATCTTTTATTTTTTTCACCCATTTCAGAAATAATGTTCAGACATGAGCTACAGTCAGTCTGTCATCATCAGCAGTATCAACATAAGAATGGCCATGCTGGGTCAGACCCATGGTTCATCTAGTTTTCTCTTTGAGAAAGCATCACCAAAGTGTGGCTGGCTTAGTTGGTCCTCTGTGATGTCAAGCTCAACAGGTTAGGTAGAGATGTGCCACCAAATGTTCTTATTTCTCTAATGATCTCTCCATAGCTTCTGAAAACTTTTGAAGATACTTTTATCTGTAACTTTGATGACTCTTAAGGTTAAATATTCTGTGGGTAAATGGGCCACAGTTAAAAGTAAACAGTATCTTAACAGTGGTCACCTGGTATAATGGTATGAAGTGAACTAATGTGTTTTTTCCCTTAGGCCAGAATACCATGGTTTTGTAGGCTTCAATTATAGCCCCACTGGGTTTTTTTCAATAAAGTTTATTTAACTGAAAGAATTATGCTTTTTTACTGAGACTCTTTCCTTTTAGCTGTTATGTCTTCTGTAAGAAGCAATGACCAAATGGTACATTTCTTTCCAGATGAGGATAAATTTTTCTGATTTGCTTCCAAGACCATCTCTTCTTGTTAATAGCTGCACTTTAAGTGACTTCATAAAACATTTAAGCTAATGTGTTTAATTTTCTCATCCTTTTTTAGGTCAAAATCCATAATTTAGAGCACATTATCCTGAAAGTTCTTTGTTCATTTTTTCATTAAATGGTTGACCTTCCATTTGTTCACCAGAGTGAAACACATTTGCCCCTTTTCTGCCTACAAACAGCCTTTGAAAGATTCTATTACGCATTGTCCCCATTTACTACCTGGAAAAATTGGGAGCCCTATTGGAGATTTCATTGTAAAATATTCAGCCTTCCAAATAATTTTTCTGAAAAGTAAAAATTAACTCAGCGTAAGTTTGGTCACCTGAATGCCGCTCCAACTTTCTGAATGGTTTGTTTGACTCTGTCCCAACATTCTGGATGCTATTATTTAATTTTATGAAATAATAATAATTATTCTTTCACTGAATTATGACTATATCCAAAAATTAAAAATAATTTTGATATCAACTCTTGTTCCTTTGCTTTGGCTTTTAACTTCCTTCATATTATCCATTACCACCATAACATTATTTATTTCCAGCAGATCCTCATCATGCATCTTAATGTTAGCCTGAGCACTGGAAGACCCTTTGGGACTCATCACACTTATTTCTCTGTGCTTCAAATTTG
Organism: Saimiri boliviensis; assembly: GCF_048565385.1. NCBI lineage: Eukaryota > Metazoa > Chordata > Mammalia > Primates > Cebidae > Saimiri > Saimiri boliviensis. The sequence continues at coordinate 65,295,186 of NC_133459.1, forward strand.
TTATGTAATTTTTCTGTAATTATGATGAATAGCATAGATCTGAAGAGGTCTTCAAGACCATCTAATTGAATTCCTTCCATTTATAGATGAGGAAAATAAGGCATAAAATGTAAATTGAGTAGGTCATGGTCATATACATTTCTGTGATATGTATTAGTTTTATACCTCAAACTATTAGAAGTTTATTGAAGTCAGGTATCACATCCCTATATTTGTTATATCCCTATAATCCAAGAGATGATGATCATATAGGTTGAGATGATAACTACAGTTAATAGCATATTATGGACTATTAACACAGACTTTCAGAAAATTCCTCAGAACTTCCACTGTTTCCTTCTTATTTACCTTGCTCACACAATTCTAAGAGATTTGTCCTATTATTTCTATTATGGTTATTCTGAAGGAATTTTAGGATAAATAACACAATTACAATTTTATTAAGTTTCTGTTCTGTGCCTTGCACAACTTAGGTACCAGTGATGCAGGGGTAAACAAAATAGACTAAAATCCCTGTCCTTGGGGAATTCTAGTGCAGTATCTAGGATCAGCAAACTTTTTCTGTAAGAGGTAGATAATATTTTATGTTCTGTAGTAAGAAAGGACTTACACTACTCAGCTACGCAGTTGTTGCAGGAAAGTAGTCCTAGATATTATGTAAACAAATGTCTGTGGCTGGGTTCCAATAAGACTTTATTTACAAAAAACAGATGGCCAGCCCACAGGCTATAGTTTGCTGACTTTTATTCTAGTAGTTTATTAGCACTTTCTGGATTATGAAACATTTTTATGTATGTAATATAATAACATGTGTGTTAGATAGGAGAGGTATGGTTTATCTACATTTTATAGGCAGTATACTAAACCTGAGAGAGAGAAGTCTCTATCCCAGATCTTCTCACCCCAACCTAATGTCACTTAACCACAGTTATGTAGTTCGGGAATGACTTAGAAAAGAAATGAACTCACACACAATGAGAAAGTGACAGGATAAAGCCAGCAGATAATCCCAGGAATTTAGTTAGCTTCTTATAGCTCAAATCTGGCAGAAATATATAATACCAAAAATATCCAGGAAAGTTTTAGGAGGTATCAATCCTTTTTGTATTAGACTCAAATTTCTCTTTTAGGTATTGCCTTAAGGAGCATTAAAATGGAGTCTGTGTTTGCACAGAAATTCTTTTGTACTCTTACTAGATATCACCCCTGTCACTTAAGTTAGAGATCTTCCAGTTCTATTTGGGCCACTCTGAGCACTTGCCTACAACTTTATACCTGTTTTAAAATTTCCTATGGGTCTCTAAAATTGGTTAAAACCTTTAAGCTTTTTTCTTACAAACATGTAACCAAAAGGAGCTTTTCATTTAAATGTTCAGATCCTGGTGTGATAGATAAAGCACTGGAATGAATGTAAGTGAATATTAGGATATATTTGTTAACAAAGCCTTCTGAATTTAACTTCAGTTTTTAATTTTCAGCTTTTTAATAATTATTTTATTGATTTTAAGGGATTACATGGATCGTCTTCTAGATGAAAGTGAAAGTGCTGCATCTAGTCGAGCACCATCTCCTCCCCCAACTGCATCAAATAGTAGTAACAGCCAGTCTGAGAAAGAAGATGGCACTGTAAGCACTACTAACCAAAATGGTAAGCAACCAGAGAAACAGAGAAACATCTTTCTTCATAATAAGGGACACTTTTCCTTCAGTGACTTAGGAAATTCAGTTTGGGTTTCTGTTAAACTTCCAGAGCAGAAAGTAAAAAATTGTAAAGAACACATGAAACATACATATCAGCATACATATATACTAATAGAATAGAAAGTGATTGGAAGTAATTCCCATCAACATCACTAAAAAGTAATTTTAATAAAGCATACTGTCAACAGTGACTATTTCTTTTAAGAAATGTGTTCTTTTTCAGTAGCGTCTCTTTTCCTGTCCATCTGGTTGCGTTGATGCCTAGATACAAGTATTTATGTTAACTCTTAGATCAAAACTCTAACAGTTTCACATGAGGATATACAGATAATTGTGAAATACCTTGATATAGGTAACAAAGGCACTATTTGGAATATTTAAGTTCTCTTTGATAGCATAATAACCTTGATGAGAAAAGATAAAGCTGGTATCAATCTGTACATTTATATTCTACAGAAATATTTGTTTTTCTTTCCAAGAAAAAGAGAAGCAAAAGGTATACCAATTGTCTGGGGTTCAGATAGCGTTTTCCATTTAAAATATATAGTGGACCAGAGATCACTGTGATGATCAGTAGTAAGAGCCAGAGAATTTTGATTTCTTCTTTGATTAAATGGTCTTGTTAAGTAAAAGAGTTCCAAGAAGAAAGTAATAAGCTCCACCACTAGCTTCTCTGAGGAAACTGGTGAATTAGAGATTAGGAGAGTACCAGTGAAGGGCTGACTTCTCCCTGACAGAAACTGGAAGAAAAACACTATGAAAACTTTGACATTGTTCTGACCTTTGGTCTCACATTGGTACTGTTGGAGTGCATATGCTTAGTTCATTTCATGACCCCTCTCTGTTCTCTCAGTACTTCTAAGAAAAACCAAACAAACAAAACTTAGGGCCCAGTAGTTATGTACTGGTTCAAGAAGGTTCACTGACTTGATGTCTAATGTTTGCCACATTCATTCTAAAGTAAATTAAGAGGCTGAAACTCCCTGGCTCAGGGAGGCAGACAGTTGGTACTAGTACTGCTTTTCCTGTTTGTTCTTAACATACTAACACCAAATAAGTCATTTTCTTTTTCTTTTTAAAAAACTTGGATGAGAACATGCTTGTTTAGGATAGTGTTCTTAAGTTACTTATAGATTACTCGTAGCTCAAAAGCCACTCACGTTATGTACAGTCAAGACTGCCAGCTTTTTCAAAGAAAGGAAGGAACTTTCCATCCCAATATTACATTGCTTTTTTATATGGGGTTTTAATTAGTACTTTGAAATCTTACAATTATTTTTGACCTAATCACAGTCTCAGCTAGCTTTTTGGACTTGTTCCTACAGAATTGTTCTCTTCAGTGTCTTACGATGCATAATCCCCATGTGCATTCATGATTTGAGTGCATTTTTGAGTTGATAAAAATATTTTCTTTGATCAAAATACAGTATTTGAGGCTTATCTTTTATGTTGAATATTTTTCAGGCAATTAAATTGTAACTATTCAGTGATGCATCCTAATATTTTACTTTATCACTAAAATTTCCATTCATTTTACAGTCAAGTCTAAAATGAACTTTTCTGTTTTATTACAATAATTTTGCTTTTACTTTTCTCATCTATTATAGAGGAATATGTTTTACTTTTAGCACTTTCATGTATATGCTTGGATAGGGCAACATTAGTTTTTTTAACATTATGACAGATTATTTAAATCTATTTAGGTAAATAGTGTGTGATCTCTTTTTTTTTTTTTTTTTTTTTTTTTGAAATGGAGTCTCGCTCTGTCACCCAGGCTGGAGTGCAGTGGTACCATTTTGGCTCACTGCAACTTCTGTCTCCCAGGTTCAAGGAATTCTTCTGCCTCAGCCTCCTGAGTAGCTGGGACTACAGGCCTGTGCCACCACGCCCGGCTAATTTTTGTATTTTTAGTAGAGATGAGGTTTCGCCATATTGGCCAGGCTGGTCTTGAACTCCTGACTTCGTGATCCACCTGTCTCGGCCTCCCAAACTGCTGGAATTACAGGCATAAGCCACCATGCCTGGTTGTGTGTGATGTTTTAAAGTACAGTTCCCAGATATCTTGCCTTTATATGGTAGTTTACTCAAGGTTTTAATAAGAAATGATATTCATTTTGCTTTTACATGGTTTTAGAATGTTGAAAACCTTTTGTTAAATCTGAGTAACTGATTGCATTTTTCATTGTTAATTCAGCTTATTTAGACTTCTGGATCCAGTGCTTTATTTGTTTATATTAAAAGCAAATAAGCTTTTAATATATGCCAAATTCTGTTCTTAGTTCTTTACATTTGTGAACTTTTAATTTTCACAACAGCCCTGTGTGGAATTTCTATTATGATCTTCATTGTATATATGTAATGAAATGGAGGTACTGAAAGAGTAAATAATTTGCCTAAGGCCACATAACTAATAAGTAATAGAGCAAGAATTCAGACTATATATATATATATATATATATATATATATATGTATGTATGTATTTGATACCTTGCTTCCTTGATAACAATAGCAAGTTTACAATAAGCTGCTTTACAGTAGTTTGCGAATTTAACTTTTTTGTAATTGTGGTTTCATTTTATGTTTCTTTCAACTTTTAGGAGTGTCATCTAATGGACCAGGTGAAATATTAAACAAAGAAGAAGTAAAAGTTGAAGGGTTACACATTAATGGACCAACAGGTGGAAATAAGAAACCACTTCATGGAGATATGGATACTAATGGTTATGAAACAGATAACCTTACCACTGACCCAAAACTTGCCCATATGACTGCAAGAAATGAAAACGATTTTGATGAAAAAAGTGAGAGACCTGCCAAAAGGCGAAGGGTAAACAGCAGTGGAAAAGAAAGTCCAGGTTCTTCTGAAATTTTCCAAGAAGCAGTCTCACATGGGAAATTTGAAGAACTTGAAAACACAGATGACTAAATTTTAGACCTATTTTACTTTCTTTGGAGTAAATTCCAGTGTGACTAAAATTTTCAGGGTTGATGGGTTACCTTAAAAAGTTGAATTCCTTGAAGCAGTTTGTTAAAATTTGGAAATTTGAATTGAGTCTTAACTTCAGGAAATAAGGTTTCATAATTCTGCCTTTTGCAGATTTTTTTACTTTAAAGCTGTCAGACTCTTTTAAGGATATTTTAAAAATTAGTAAATTTGAATGAACTAAAGATATTATCTGTACCTTCTCATTTGAATATCTTTAGTTCATTCAGATTTACTGATTTTGGCAAATTTGAGTGAACTAAAGTTATACCTGTACCTTCTCATTTGATGTATTAATCATAAAATTTCACTACAAGGTAATTTTTGCTTTCTTTGATGGAGGAATGGGAAAAAACTCAAGTCCAAATTTCTGCTTAACACCAGTTTCTCTGAGTTTCTTGAAATGTCTTGTCTTGATAACAGACATTCTTCTCACCATACAGTTTGAGTATCATTATTAAGGAAACCCTTATGAATCCTGAAAATTATGCTAGCATGATTTTTTTATATATAGAAGTTTAAAAATAAACCAGGTCAGGTTTGTATATGTAAAATTGTTGACATCAATGATGTCTTTCCATATTCTTATCTGGGCTTAAGAAATACATTCTGTATTTTTCCAGATTCTTTGTAGCCTTTGAAAGATTTTTACAGTACATATGTCTTGACTGAGCTGTCCTTTCTTAATACAAAAGCTTGTATAATTTTCTTAACTTGTACAGTTGGTAAACTTTTATGAGAGGAATTGTTATTCTGAGTCTGTCAGCTTTCATTTTATTTTGCTAAGGTTTTTCTAATGAATTTTTAAGTGTTTGTGTAGTAATTAAGTCATATTTCTTATCCAGGTGGTAAAAGCATTCCTAAAGGATTATCAAAATTTGGTTTTTTTTTTTTCTTTTCCAAATTTCTACTTAAGGGCAAATAATTTGAGAATTCTGAAATTAAGCATGATGCTTAGATTGTAGTTTGTTTTGCATTTGCTATAATTTTCAAAATTATTTTTAAAGCAAGACAAAAGTTTAATGTCAGCTTAAGTGCTTAAATATATCATGCTGACCAGAATCCTGTTATTTTTATATGCATCATAAAATTTCCCATTTCTGCATTAAATAGAGGGGGTCAAGTGATACTTAGATACTGGCACACACAAGGAAAACTGTTGGCAGGCAGTATTGATTTTATGAAGAGAAAGTGAAGTTTGAAAAATTTTCAGACTTTTCTAGTTACAGTCCAGTTTTTCAGATTTGATAATGCTTTTTCCAAAGTGAAAATAAGATACACAATAATCATTGCTCTGTGTGATTACAAATAGGATTATCCATCTGCATAGCCTTGTAAGAGTGCCATTTTATTTTTAGTGCTAAATTCTTGTTAAAAAATGTAGTTTTATATAGCTGATAGACCAACCTATATCCAAACTTTTATAAAAGATTATTAACTATTCTTGTTTTTCTCACACAGGCATACTCCAAATGCTTCTTCCAATTCACTTTCAGCCATCAGTTCAAGAGCCAATGCCTTTTTAAAATAAAGCTTCTGTGGTCTTGTTTTAAATGGCTCAACTGTCTGATGCAATTGAGTGGAGGTTTGCACTGAGAAATTATCGTTTAGGCCTTACCCCCATGAAGTATTACTGTTAACATATGTTCAGACTGCTTCCCTTCACCAATGTGAACTTTTTTTCCCAAACAGTGTTAAAAGCCACTTTGCAACACTTGACTTCATATTAATGTACATTCACTGTTGTTTCATACATATCTAAGTAAATCATAGTTTTGGGTGGAAGTGTTGAGAAGTGTGAGTTTTTTGTTGTTTTTGTTTTGTTTTACTTAAAACGTTAATTTATCCAGAATGGCAGTAGCTTTAGCAGATGGCCACAATCTGTTTTTTAAATCATTTTTTATTAAATGAATCCAAAGTATCCTAGCTCTTTGTCAAAGATGGTCTATAGAAATGTTTTTGAAGATTAGTGATGCTGTACTTTCTGAATTGTTGCAGTGTTGGAGATGCCATTTTCACCTTTTTAAGAAGATGCGTTTTATTTGCAGGATTGTGAAGTTCTTGCAAACTCTTACTACAGAAACGTTTTAAGTAAATTCTCAGGCATGTTTGCAAATATGGCACATGTATACATGTGGAAATGTTACTTTTCTTAATCTTTTAAAAATATACCTAATGAAAGACATTCCACTATTATAATGTGTAATGCTCAGCTTTTTGTAGAGAAATATTTAAATGTATTTTATGTTTATACAGGTATTTCACACAGTAATTTGTTCTTCATAATGCAGCCACTATAACTTGATAAGTCATTGCACTATTTAAAAAGTTTTAGTAATATCATGCATTTAATTTGCTTAAGATTTAGTACGTTTCAGAACTTTTGAACTCTTGACAAACTGCATTGGGAAAAGAAGTCTGTTAATAGTGAGTTAGTCGCCCCTGCCTCATTTCCACCCCAACAAAGCACTGTTATTTTCATTGAGAATGGTATTTTCTGTTTTATGATGTATTTTCAAATAGAGTTCAGGATCTGCAATTCAGTTCAACACAAGTTTGTTGAGCTTTAAAATGTATTTGAAGTAATATTTAAATAGGCATTTAAAATTTCAAATTAGATGTTAAATTTATGCATAGTAATTTTGCACTGTAAAATAATAATTCTCCCATTCCTTGTCTGCCATTCTGAATATGCTTATTAAAATATTTTTTTAAACATATTTGCCTACATAATGCTGTGTGAATATTTTCATTAGATTAATTCACTGTTTTTATTAGCAGTTGTTTGAATGACACGTTATTGACAATGTGAATATATATATATATGTATATACATATATATATAGTCTGTTTCTTCTATTCCTAGACATATTGCGCAATTTTTTCCATGGTTCCTGGTCCCTTGACCTCATCTTGGGTGATGTGTTCTTGTCTTCTTCCCCTTCCCCACAAGAGATCTTTTCAGTCCCTAGACCTCCATTCACTCTGTTTCTCTTCTGCTGGATTATATAATTTAAAAGTAATTTGTTCCCTTATTTTGCAGTGGAGTTCATATCATATAATATTTTGCAAAATAAAACTTGTTTTGGCACAATATTTGCTTTGCTATCAGTGGATAATTAGGAGTGGACACTTGGAATAACTGAGGGTTGGTGAATTTCCATAGGCAATAGTTACATGTGTGCTGATGACAGTAGGGGTATGTAACTAAATATCAAATCAGAGAGAGTACGGTTTTCCCAACTATAATGAAAAATGCCAGTGTGGAAAACTGTATAATATATGAAGAACAGGAATTTCCAAATTATAACCTTTTATTTTTAAAATTACTTTTTTCTCTTAAAATGACTTTTTTTGTATCATTTAATTCTGATAAAACTTTTATCATAAAAATTAACTGTTCTTTAATAACAAGTTCATCCTTTGCAAAATCTTATAGTTTTCCACCCATCCATCCATCCACCCACCCACCCAACCACTTACTGTCTGATTTCATGTATCTGAAGCTCTGATTAATCTCTGTCTTCTAATAGCAGTTTTCCATAAACTCCTGTTATATACCATTAGTACGGTGCTGATCTTTGGACACCTGTATGGACATGGAGTTTTTTCCTTTTCTGAATGATTGTTTTTAATTTGTCTTTATACTAGGTTGTATAAAGAATTATTCTAATATAGAATTTATAATGTCATTTTGCTTGCTCTTAAGGAATTTGAACACACTTTTAAAGGTTACTTATTCTCTGAAGAATATTGAAGAATTGCTATGTAAACTGGAGCTGAATTCTAATTTTTCCTTTGTCTAAATTGATGCTGATAGTTTCTTCACATTTAAACATCAAGTCAGTGATGACAGGCTTTCAGTATGTTTCCATATACTCTAATCCACAGGGTATATCCTATAAGTTTAATGGGGAAAGCAGTGGATTCTCCTGATGCTTGAAGCCACATTAATGTTTATCAGTCCTTCTAAATATTCCAGAACAAAGAGCTGAAAGCCCACAGTGCCTGGCCTTGCATTTCCTTATCTTCAACTTAACTAATACTGTTCCTCCATTTCAACGAAGGGATAGCCTAAAATATTACTTTATTCAGAATCCTCCCATTCAAAATATTTACAGCTTTTTAAATATACCACCTTTTTCCATACCCACTCATCCAAATTTAGTCATGTTTCAAGATTTCTTCTCTTCATCTGGCCACTGCTGGATAATCTGCGGCAAGCAAAACCCCTAAACTGTCCATCTGTAAAATAAGGATGATACCAGTGTTCCAGTAGGTCTGTTGAGAATATAAATGAGATCACACATAGGTAAAATATTTTGTCTCTAGAGAGTACTGGCTAATGACCAGGTAGGTAGGTAATTACACACATCTACAATCCCTTATCCAAAAGCCTTGTGGCCAGCAGTAATTCATAAAACATCCATAGCATGTTCTTGAAAGAAACTTAAGGCTGAAAACATGGCCACAATAAAATGTGTTCACGTGAATTTCACGCCAGATTTTGTAGCCGAGTTAGTTTGGCAATAGACAAGAAAAGCTTGGTTTTCAGAGTCCTGTGGATTTCAGAACTGCAAACTTGTAGTGGCTTGTAAATTTTTGCTGGTACTCACTTAGCAGCTGCTCCCACCTGCCTTTACTTTTTACATAACTGCCAAAGAGACAAATTAGTAGGTGTACTCTAACCTGTACAGCAGCTACAACAGAACCTTGCACACTCTGGGCCTTCTGTAGAGCACCTGGATGCCTGTAAATGAAGCAGGTGAGCGAGGATAGGCTGCCAAAGCCCAGATGCGGTCCCTTGAACCTCCCTCAGTCCTCGTCTTACAGAAGGGAAAATTGAAGTCCAAAAATGGGAAAATGATTTGTCCAAGGTTTAACAACTTTAGACAGCTGCTTTGACAAGGTCGGATTCCTGTATCCTTTTCCTTCATGGCACTTAATGGCTTACATGTATTCATGGCTAGAGACATGGGCTTAACCCTTGTCCAGTCAATCCCTATGGCCAGGTAAGTAGGATACTATTAGCTACCCTTTACCCAACTTGTCATTGCAGTTAGGCAAGTAGGTCTTCATCATAAGATGGCAGCACCCTTTGGGTTTATTTGGCTACAACAGTTGGGGAAGAGGCATTCCCTCAAAAGGAAAATAGGCTAGTCACAGAGAAAGACTTAGGCAAATAAAACAAGCCTATCTGCTGCTGTTAAGTGATTGCTGTTAGAAGCACTGCACTAATTATAAACCAATCTTCACAATGTTATTACCCCCAGTTTACAAATAAAACTGAGCTACCTAGAAAAATTGTAAGACTTGCTCTTTCCAATGATCTGGATTTTGTTTATCTATTTTTCTAAGGTCTTTATGTTTAGGGAAGATGTGAGTTGTAGAATAGAAAACATGTTACTTGCAAACAACTTTTCTCCTAGCTTTTCCCCACAACTCTAAATTCTAGGAAGAGAAATTCCCTCCGTTGGAAAAAAGATGTTAATAGGCTTTGAGAATAGCAGGAATGTGAGCGTCATTCTCTACAAAGACATCAGAGGAATGACTACATGGAGTACAAAACAGGTTGGGCTCTAGGCACTGGAACTTCCATTAGTAGAAACTATTACCAGGGCAAAGTTTGCAATATGTTGTACCATCTGCCTTCAAAGGACACCTTAGAGTTGGTCACTAAGGAGTTCTGCAGTGACCATCATGGACTGAAGACAAAGAGGGTCCCTCTTTTATCTTTTATGCACAGGCAATTCTCCTGGATCTTGTGTAACTTTAGCGAAGAACTGGGACTGAATTTCCTGGTAGGTGGCAAAATGAGAACTCAGATATAATTTGATTTAAAATAATATGTACTGTGACATTTCACAAACATCATCTACTTTGCTCCTTGTTCTAGGCAGCTCCATGACTTCAGAGAAAAAGGTTTTACAGAAAGATAAATTTATATTTTAAGCAAAGACTGT